>NC_141151.1:117520675-117820675 GCF_053477565.2 Lygodium microphyllum | reverse complement strand
AAAGGCCAACTTAAGAAGAGCTTTGATATGAAAGACACGGGACAACCTCACATATTCTTGGGATGCGCATTACACACGATTGCTCTAAAAGAGGCTCCTTTACCTATCATACAAGTACATCTAGAAGGTGCTTAAGCGATTTCATATGTAGGATGTTAAGCCTATTGGTTGTCCTTTACCTTCTTATGTGAAGGTAGTCAAGTCAATTGGTGGCTGAGTTTACCACCAGGGATGAGGAAAGAAAGCAGGAGTTAGAGCTGCAGCAGAAAGAGATCAAAACCATGACTAACAAGCTGGACCAAGGAAAGAAAGAACAGGAAACCACGAGCAAAGAGCTAAAGGACCAGGAGCAGAAACTCGTGTCCCTGGTCTAGAGGCAGGGTGAAAGCATGGAAGAGATGCAGAAGAGACCCAAGGAATGGGCCAGGCAAAATGAAAGAAGGGTGAAGACACTGGTGCGGCGCCTGGCTCTGGTAGAGAAAGAGAAGATCCTTGTAGAGAGCAAAGCAAAATCCGCCCATGTAGCCTTTAATACCTAGTAAAAGGCCTTCCTAGATACACTGATGGACACCACCCGCCCTGACGAAGGAGAATCATTAGAAGTGGTTAAGAAGAAACTCAATATCGCACGCAGAGCTTTGTACGTACGATTGCACATGCCACCCCAACCTGCAGAGGTTAAGTTGAGCCTGGATGATCAATGAAAGTACATGTTACTGGCCGGCCTAACGGCCCAAGAAATTGATGCGGTAGGGTTTAAAGAGGGAACACAACAAGGAGACCAGTAGGGGGATGAAGTTGAACTTCAATTTGATATGGGAAGGTTTAGAGAAGAGGTGATCTCACAACCCCCCTTGCCGCATTCCCAAGAGCAGCATCTGGTCGACACATCTGCGAAAAGACAAGCCGCGCTCAGGGAAAGAAGGAAAAAATTAGTAGAAGAAACCAGAAAGTACCTAAGGGCCAAGCCAGTCGTGCAACCATCCGCGCCCCTCCCACCATGCCCTAAGGACATTCCCGCAAGATTCCACGCAGAACTAGTAGTTTGGGTGCGATAGGAAAGAGAAAAAGAGCCATTCACTTTCAGCTTCCTCATGCCCAACAGCCTGCGGAGGGTCTTACCACTCAAGGTGATGGAGAAGGTGATTGGGATTGGTAGCCGACTAGGACAGAAGTGGCATGAAGAAAGAGAGAAGAACCCCACTCTTTGGGGAACTGAAGAAGCCGAGTTCTAGCAAAATAAAGTGTTCGAAGTGCCGCATTCCGTGCAAGGTTATAACTGCCAGCCCCTATGGAGGAGGCAGGTGTGCGACATCAGCATGCTCGCCTGGATGGCTTTTTGCAACATCTTGCCCTACGAGAGGAACAACCCCACGTTTATGGCTTACCCTCGTAGGGTAGGAGTGGATTTTGCTGCCCCCCTCCACAGGCGATATGATTTTCCCATTATCTACAACTCTAATGTTGTCTCTTTTAAACATGCCCTCATCTTCAACTCGGAAAGCTTGGATGACTTCATGACTCGCTTCCTCGCCGACTTCTCCTCTTGCCCTGACCCAACTTTCATAACTACATGTAATTATCTTAAGCTTCTTAAATTATTACTTAAGCAAGACCCGACTCCACAAGAACATGGCCTGCCTCCCCTCTTCTTTGATCCTAATGCCATCGACAGCTGTGCCATGGTGTGCCTGATGATGAGGGCTAGTCTCCTCCCTTCTTTTTGCCTAGCTCTCCTGGAAGACATGAATGATAGCCAGTTCAATAGATATAATCATCCCTTCCTCTCCACCACTTCACTCCACGTTCACATGAATCTTAAAGAATACATGTAGAGCTGGCAATTTTTTAGTAAATCCATCCGATCCCCTTCTCCACCTAATTCAGACAATGAGAATTAGGCACTGGCTGTCATCCTACTAGTGTAATACTTATACAAAAAAAAAAAAAAGAAGGAAGAATAAGAAGAAGAATAAGCAAAAGAAGAAAAAGAGAAGCATGAAAGGAAAAGCAAGAGGAACATCACTCAAGGACATGGAAAAAACGACTCACTTGAAGAAGCACTTAGCACCACATAAAATACACTCACTGCACCTAGGGGTCCTCAAGTTAGGCGTGCCCGGTGGCTTTAGTCGGCCGGCTCCACTCCTAACCCCCTAGCCCTTTTGCTCCCTCACTTCACGCTTAGGGCCCATCAAGGGCAGGACATACCTAGGGAGGTAACACTTGCCTATGGTTAGACATGTCACCCTAAGCTACTTGCACCGCACCTCCCTTTGCATGAATGGGGTCCTCAAGTGTGGGACATCATCCAGGCTTGCATGTGGTTAGATCCACCTCCCCATTCCACTAGCATGAGCACGATGCACCACACAATAAGGTAGCCACTCCCCTTAGGTAGCACACTGCACTTTCTCCTTTCAGGCATTACAAAAGGCGACAAACCACCAACTCCGAAGGCCCCCATCATCCACTTGGCATCCAATTGGCTTCTCCGACAGACATCATTACCAAGCCTCCACAAGCATCTGAGTCTACATCTAGCCCTACCCTCACACGAAAAATTTGCCAACTGCCTACCATTCCCCAACATCAACCAGAAGTGCCATGGGACTGGCACCCCATCTCGGAGGGGGGTAATGTCAACCCAAATCAAGATGGCGGAGAAAGATGGCAGAAAAAGGAAGGAAAAAGTGGATAAAAAATGGAAAAAGAGCTAAGACATGCATGCAGCCTCTAAAGCTAAGCTAGGACAAAAAGTGCAATTTTAAATGAAAGACGCCTCAAAAAGCTCTAAAAACTCTTGTAAAATAGCACCAGGCTCCCTCCTATGCCAAATATAAAATATTAGACAGGTGTAAGCTAGAGGCATAAGGCTAGAAGAGGGAAATAGAGAAAGGACCTTGCCACAACGGCCAGTCATGTAAAAAAAGGGATGGGTGCCCATGGGAATTTAGGGTTTTGTATATAAAATCCAAAAAGTGAATGAGAGCTCATTTTTTGGTGTGTGACTAATAAGAGATCTCTTCTTCTTCTCTTCTTCTCTTCTCCTTGCTTGTGTGTGCTCTTGAGAGAGGGAGTGTGAGGGTGTGAAGGAGTGAGTGTGTGGGAGTGAGGGATCAAGAGGGTGAAGCTCTTCACCATATTCTCTTCTCTTCTTCTCTTCTCTTTTCTCGCATGTGCGACTATGGTGGATGGAGCTTGGAGATGGAGGAGGCTTGAGGATGCTTGAGCTAGAATCTAGGATCGTGGACCTATCAGCATGTGAGAGAGAGGAGGCAACTCATTTCGGCATCAAGGTAAGCTCACTACACTCATAGGATCGATGGCACGTTGGCTAGGTAAGAGATAGCCATTAGAGCTCACTTGGAACGCTTGAAACAATAAGCGGTCCGTGGGTCTTGGCGGTTGAGCGTGAGCTTCCACAATGGTCTACCCGAGAAACCTATTGAGAAGGCCAAGCTTAGGCAACTTATTCTTAAGATCCAACCCTATCAACTAATAGCCGATCAACTCTATAGGTTAGGGCAAGATGAATTGCTACGAAGATGCATGCGTCAACATGAAATGCATGATGTGTTGAGTGAGGTGCATGGTGGAATTACTGGAGGACATTTCGGCGGAGATACAACAGCCTACAAGGTGTTGCAAACTCAGCTGTGGTGGCCCACCCTGTTCCGTGATACTACTAAGTTTGTCAAGGATTGTGATGAGTAGCAAAGGACTAAGATTCATGTGCGTAAAGACAAGATGGACTTGACCCCTATCATAGCACAATAACCCTTCAAGAAATGGGGTATTGACTTCATCGGATGTATCAGTTCTACGACCCAAACTCACAAGCCAAGTACATCATAGTAGCAATCGATTATCTTACAAAATGGATTGAAGCACGAACTACGAGAAAGAATGATACTAGAACTACGGCAAAGTTCATGTGGAATCAAGTTATATCACGACTCGGTTGCCTTATTGAGTTAGTCAGTGACCAAGGCACTCATTTCATCAATGAGGTGATTGCCCACCTACTCTCTACCTTCTTGATTATCCATAGGAAGTCATCACCTTACTATCCTCAAGCTAATGGGCAAGCGAAATCAATGAATAAGATCCTAGTGACTGTCCTCACTAAAGTGGTCTCTATCTCACACAACGATTGGGACAATAAAACTCATGGCAGCACTTTGGGCCTATCGGATAGCCTATAAAACAGTTGTAAGACAGATTCCTTTTAGGTTGACCTATGGAACTGAAGCTATTCTTCCTCTAGAGTTCTTTGTCCTCCCTAGCTTGAGGATAGCCATCCAAGAGAGATGGGATGGAAAGGGGGCATGGACGGACCGCCTAGTCAAGTTATATCGCATATCAGAGACTCGGCTTCTTGCCACACATGCGCTGATTTGCGAGAAGGCGCGATGCAAGGGTTGGTTTGAGAAGCACATCAAGCAATGTGATTTTGATATTGTACTCAGTCAAAGGCCACAAGTAAAAAATAAAGTTTCGGGGGCTAGGACCTTTCAGAGTTTGCACCATCAACAGCTGAACCAGTAATGTAGAGCTCGAGACCCTAGAGGATGAGGGCATAGGCTTCTTCAACGGCAGCCGCATAATGAAGTACTACCCTCCCACACACCCACTACACAAGTCTCCATTGCTAGAGTCCCCTATCAAGGTACGAGTGGCCACTATCACATAAATTGAAGATGAAGATGAGGAAGCCGTAGCTTTGGCTTTACCTGTGCATGACTGTCACTGCCAAGCAAACACATACATTTGATGCATTGATCGATGAGGGAGCTGATTTTAATATCTTGACTCACAATCATTGGATTCAATTTGGTAGACCACAATTACAGCCCACTAATGCCAAACTCAACCCATATGGGGACTGATCATATGCACTTCTGGGAAAGTGTAAGGTTGTTATCTCTATCAAGTTAGAAAGCTTACCAATGACCTTTTATGTCGACTACCAAGTCATAGTGCATTCATCTAGCCATCGACAACGTATGTAGTATAGTCACGGCTTTTAGTAAGGGCAACGTGGCTCCATCAAAGTCTGCAAAGCCACCAGTAGAGTAGCCCACCACCACATCTAAGGAGGGGGTCGTGATTCATCACACCCTGCTTAGATAAAATAGCAACAACCTACCAAGAACACAACAAAGACCAGATATCTTACCCAAATGGGTACCTAAACACAAATGCCCACCTCCTAGAAGTAGGCACACACGATGTCTCAATGCTAGAAACTCATACCCAAGAGCTAAGAGGTTGCGGAATAGGCAATACAGGCAAAGACAAACTGTCAAAAGTCATGATGGGTTCCCAAAACCTTCTTGCAAGTGTAGGGCTATTACAAAGGCAATGCCTGGATATGGGTGCCTAAAGCCAAAATTGTGAAGCGCACTACTCAGGTGACACCCTTAAACCCATTTATACAAGCTCGAACAATAGTTAAGGAAGCAAGGCCCCAAGAAACCCTCATACCCAAGCCTGCAGATCCCAGAGCTACTGAACCCATAGTGCCCAAGATCACTAAGCCACTGGCACTACAGCAAGTCCATTGACCAAAACCGTTGTCGACTCCCATTGACTCGACCACCCCCAAGGAGCCTAGTGACTTAGCTACTTCTTCAAGCTGAGTGTAGCACATCCTTTGAGCCGCAAGCCCAACCCATGGTCCCTAAGGATGCCATTACTCCTAAGGTTAGCCACTAGAAGCTCCCTTGCCTAGCTCAAATCGACCCTACCCTCCATGGTCCCTAAGGATGCCATTACTCCTAAGGACCCACTTGAGAATCGGCCACTAGAAGCTCCCTTGTCTAGCTTAAATTGGCCCTACCCGCCAGCAGGTCTTAAGCCATCCTATGAACGACTATTAATCCTCACGTTGGCTAAAGACCTAACTGAAAACACAAGAGATGACTTGGTCACCGGCATCAAGCGCTTAGATGCCACTTTCACTCTACTTGTTAAGAGCTAAGAGTGCTTAGACTTAGGTCTACTTGATTCATCCTTAGAGTCAAATGTCTGCTCCTTGCTATGCACCTCGGAGGAATACGAATTCATGATGATAAAAACCCCCATGGCCACGAAGAAGTTGATCGCCAATGCCGAGATATCTCGAGACTAAGCCCTTAAACAACGATTGATTACCTCCTATAGCAAGAGCAAACTCACTGCTACATGAGCCAAAAGTTAGACGAACTTCGCAAGCTAGTCGATAATGACTCATCCTTCTTATGCAAGTGGTATGCTCTTCGACTCCAGTGGGAATAAGAAGGCTGCCAAATCGTGACCAATGCTAAGCAACGACGTGCCATTAAGACCTCCAAGTATGATCCCACTTATGTAGCTCCTACCTCTTTTTGGGTATTGGCCATCACTCACAATCAATCATTGGAAGATCATGTCATGAGCCACCCTTACCTAAATCGAGTCCTTACTAAAGAAGAGCTACACATTGCTAGCAGGATCGACTCTAGTGATCTTATCACTGATGTCCTCACCTATATCACACACGTAGACATCAAACCTCATGATATGGACTCCATGCTTAGTTGGAATATAACCCACAATTCTATTCCTCCCTTCTGCAAGGTAATGTCCCACTCATGCGTGCTTAAACGCCCTTAACCCTTTGCTCTCCAATCTTAGGAAGGATTCAAATCATTCATGGGGAAGGGAGAAAATAAGGTGGCAAGGAAACAAGGGAGGGGTAAGGTGGAAAGGAAACAAGCATAAAAAGAAAACTAGAAAAGAAGAAAACAAACATGCCTGAAACGTCAATCAATGTTTAAATGACAAGACTCAAAATGTGGGAAAATTTATCATGGATATTTTTTAATTATGTGGATTGCTTGAAACAGAAATTTTACTCTATACTTAAGCATTTCACATTCTTAAGAGCTTTCATGTATGTTTATCTACCTCCTTGGGAAGTTGATTCACGAAAACTAATGGGTGAGCTATGATATATGATAGGAACCTAAAATGGCAGGGCAAGATAAAGGTGGCGAGCTCCCATTCATGAAGGAAGAGCAAGTAAAGTATAGCTTGACGGTAGAAACGAGGGGTTTCAGCCAGTTCACATTCAAGCATACCCTAAACCTAGAAGATGCCATCATGGAGGAGCCAGCCATAAAACAACTCGTGGACCAATGCAATCTACAGAAGTATGTAGAGAAGGTCAGGCAGGCTGTCGATTACACCAAGTGTAGAATTTCTGAGGAGCTTTGATGCCAAAAGAAATTGTGACATAGGGATGATAAGAAGAGGAGAAGAAGCCCACCAAGTGCAAGTGGAGCTGAGCCCTGCAATGGTGAAGAAGGCCCTGGGTTTAGCCAATAGGACTGAGAAATGCCCAAGGAGGGATGTGTATAACATGCTAGGGGTAAGCAAGGCTACCATGCACACAGTTGATGGGATAAGCTTGGCAGATATCCCAAACCTTGAAATTAAAATGCAAGCAAAGATGGTTCATGCCCTCTCCTCCAGTTAAAGATACACCACCCTTATGAACATAATCAAGGTACCATTGCTGGAAAGCATTGTAGCTAAATCCCCAGATGAGGTGGACTGGAATGCCTTTGTATGTAAGACCATCAAAAACTCAGCAAAAGCCTTGGCCTTAGGCGCAGCAACAGTAGGTGGGGAGTCCCCAACCTCCACAATGAGGCCAGCTAGGAAAAAGTCCTCCTCCAAGGCATCCACTATCAAGTTCAGTGGAGTACTAATGGGCATCATCCAAGAGGCCCTGAAGGACACATAAGGAGGTGAAGAGGAAGTAGGGGAGACCCCTGACCAATTGCCACACCCTGAGCAGGAGCAATCCAGTGAGAGGACTATAAATGATAGGGAAGAGTAAGAGACACTGTCTGCTGGTGGCTAGAGAGAGCCCAGGGCATCAAAGAAGAAAACCCCATTGAAGCCACAGAAGGAAACAAAATAAAGAATGACCAAGGAGGAAGGGCTGAGGTGAAGAGGGCCCAAAGAGAGTCCAAGAGGGCCAAAGAGGAGAGAAGGGAGAAGGAAGCAGCTGAGCTGAAGAGAGTGGAAGAGGAGTCAAGAAGAAGGACTGAAGAAGAGAGAAAAAGAAAAGTAGAGGAAGAGGTGAAAGAGTTGAGGAGAAAGAAAGATGAAGACATGGATGAGGCCATGCACAGGTCAGTCAAGGAGACTTTTGGCATAGAAGAGCTAGCCACCATGAGCCCTGAGAGGGAAGGAGAGCCAAGTAGCAATGCTAGGGCCTCATACATTGAAGCAACCCTGATAGTAGCAAGCAAGGGGCAAGGCCCCAATGCCCCCCTCCCATCAATCTTCACTCCCCACGCCATGACCACCTCGACTGCCCAAGACACTACAGCTACCATGGACACTAGCAAGTTAATGTCCATGATGCAGTTTTTGGTAACAAAGATGTAGGAGATAGCTCCACATTCGAGAGCAGCGGTCCCCATTGCAGGAGCTAAAAGACCGCCAGTTGTAGCCGACGATGCCAAGGGAGAGGATCCCAAGAGGCATAAGCTAGAGGCCTCAATGACTACAACACCCACATCCACAACATATGATGAGTATGTCAAAGAGCTTCTAGCACATCTAGAAAAGGCCAAGGAAGAGAAGAGAGCGGCAGCAACCCAGCTGGAGACTAAAAGAGAAGTCTCAGCACAGCAATCAAGTTGGAAGCAACCTGCCAAGCATCAAAGCACCAACGAGAAATACGATAGCTAAAAGAGTAGCTTCGAGCTAAGGAAGAGGCAAAAGGAAGTTGGCAAGCAAAACTAGGTGAAGAGACACAAGACCCGGTGAGGATGCAGTGACACATTGAGGAGTTGGCCAAGCTGTATGAAGAGCTGCAAGCAGATATAAAAAATGTCCAGGATGCCACGAGGGAGCTAGAGGCAACAAGAGAAGAGAGGGCACGAAGACATCAAGAAAAAATAGAAAACTTGAAGAAGAGGACTGCCCTAGAGTTGGAGGAATAGGATAGACTAGAAAGGGAAATCGAATGCTTGGAGAAAGAGAAAGAATAAGCCATCAAAGAAGCAACCCAAGGGCTGTAGGAAGAGCTAGAGAACCTAAAGTAGGAGGTGTAAGAGATAAGAACCATGGTCGAATCTAAAAGACAATGACATGAAGGAAGACAAGAAGCCCATGTGCAGAAGAATGAAGATCTGTCTAAAAGGTTGTCAAAAACTTCCATGCAACTCTCCGTAGCATAACAGGCCTAGAAGATAGCTGAGGAGCAGTTGAACCACTGGAACAAGGAAAAAGGACACATGTTGGAAGCATGGATTGAACAATAGCAAGCTGTAATGATGCTGTCTCAAAGCATGGAGAAGGGCAAGGGGGAATTGGAAGAGAGAGCCAAAAGAGCACAACTTCAAATGGATGCAAGGACTTGTCGAGGGCTTGGCCATAGCAAAAAGCGAGCAGGTGTTGGTAGAGGCGAGAATTGAAGCCGCATAAGCAAGTTTAGATGCACAACGACAAGCCTTCTTAAGCACAGTACTCCATGTAAAGCTAGTGGACAATGAGGATTCTATGGAGAGGATGAGAAGAAAGTTAGAGATGACCACCAGAGCCCTAAAGTACGGCCTACAAGAGCGTGCTCTTCCAACCGACACCGACCTAACGAGAAAAGAACAATGCTAGTATTTGAGGCAAACTGGCCTCTCCATGGATGAGTTAAAGGAGCTAGGTTTTGAAGAGCAAGAGTAGCTGCATTCACCCCCAGCTAGACCCCACAAGAGCAACCGCCAAAGGAAGGGGCGAACTTTGAGTAGGAGTTAGAAGAAGAGCAACATTCTCGAGAGCTTAGCCCACCACTGCCAGATGTGCCTCGAGAAGATCTAGAAGGTAGCGAAGTACCCAAGAGCATCATTATAGCTAAGAGAAGAAGACGTGAATTGGTGGAGCAAGCGTAGTAAAGAGCTAGAACGCAACCCCAACAGTTTCCTAGAGAGCCCGTGCCACAACACAAGGATTGCTATCCCGTCAATAGGCCCCAGGAACTAAGTATTTGGGAGTAAGGAGAACTCCGAACCCGGCCCTTTGAGCTATCATTCCTCTACCCATGGGCCCTAGATCGAGTCCTACCAGTGGAAGTAGTGGATGACATAATTCAAATGGCCCAACAACTTGGCGAATTGATGGGTCAAGGAGATAGGAGGTCCCAGACTACTGGTAAGACAAGATGTACCAGATTTCCAAGACGGTCCAAGGCTACGAAGCACAACCCAAGTGGCAAAGAAGAATCTGAGACACAAACCTTGATGCATAGATGGCATTCTGTGGCACACTCCCTAAAGAAAAGAATGATCCTATCTACATGCCCTACCCTCGCAGGCATGGAGTGGATTACAATAGGGAGGAGCATGGTTGGTATGACTTTCCCAAGATCTACAATGCTAATGCAGAGAATCCCGATGAGTGCCTAGCCTTCAAGGCAAGAGACATATGTCCATCAATCACATGCTTCCTCGAGGATTTCTCATCTTGTCCAGACCCCGCTTTCATCACAACTTGTAATTATCTTAGGACTATTAGGTTTCTGCTAAAGCAAAAGCCAGCCCCACCTAAGAGGCCCACCTCTCTCCACTCTTTTTTTATCTCATCCACGAATAGATAGTCGTGCCATGGCCCGCTAATGATGAGGGCTACATTGTTACCCTCTTTTTGTATGAAGGTACTCAAAGACATGAACGATAGCCAGTTTACGAGGTGTGGACACCCCTTTTTGTCAACCACACCTCTAAATGTCAGGGCTAATGCATCGTCAGAAGAGAACCCCGTAATGCATTATCAGAAGAGGACTGGGGTATAGCCTAAGAGCGCCCCTCTATGATGTCGATTGTGTTTATCTATAAAAAAAGAGAAAAGAAAAAGAAAAGAAAATAAGAAAAGGAAAAGACTAAGTCCTTGAAATCAATTGAGTGCCACAATCACTGCACCTAGGATTTTTTACCAAGCCCCATCCCCCACTTCACACTTAGGACACCTCAAGGATAGGATTTCCAGACCTATCTCCCTAAGCTGTGCACCGCACCTATAACGACGCACAAATTGGGTCCTTAAGTGTGGGACAATACTGCATGCTTTTGCCTCTAAGGTTCAACCCAACTCCTAGTTTCACCGCCACCTGCACCATACACTACACGGAGAGGTAGATACACCCCTTAGGAAGTGCACAACTTTGTCTTGCTGGTTAAGATCATGTTGTATCGACCTCGAAGGGCACCAAGAGGGATCAACACCATCTTCAATTTCAAAGGACAGATCCACCCACCATCACCATCAGGGAGGAGGGATCCGTCCAACACCACCTTCAAATTCAAAGGACAGATCTACCCACCGTCAGTGTCAAGGAGGGATCCGTCCAACACCATCTTCAGTTTCAAAGGACATATCCACCTACCATCAGTATCAGGGAGGGACTCGCCCCATCTTGAATTTCAAGGGCAGATCCATCCAACACCATCCTCAGCAAGGGCTTGCATACAAGCTCAAAAAGCCATTTTGCTACACCCACCCCACCTTCCAGCTACTACTACCCATCAGTGCCATGGGACTGGCACTCGGCTTGGAGAGGGGTATATTAACCTTAGCTCAAGAAAAAGCAAAAAAAGTGGAAAAGCACAAGTTGGGAGCTAAAAGAGGCGGCCTAGAAGGAAATCGGACCTGGAAGAGCCCAAAAGGAGAGGCATGGCCACAAGAAGTCCAAGGTGCAGTCATCGGAACCTAAAAAGTGCTAAAAAAGAGAAGGCACACCTTTGAATGTAAAGGCACAGCCAAAATCCGTGTAAAAGAGTACCAAGCTCCCTCCTATGCAAATTGTAAGGGTAGACGGGTGGTAGAAAGTAAGCTAGGAAGATAGGAGGACAATAGGAAAGAGGGCCTAGGCCATGGCCAGCCATATAAAAAAGGGGATGATCGCCCAAAAGGGATAAGGGTTTGGTATATAAACTCAAAAAGTGAATGAGAAGCTCATTCTTTGGTGTGTGGCAAAATTTCTTTTTCTTCTTGCCTTCTTGCTTGTGCTTGAGTGAGGGAGTGTGAGTGAGTGAGTGACGGAGTGAGTGGGTGAGGGTGAGGGACCAGGGTGGAGAAACTTCCACCATCTCCTCTCTTCTTCTTCTTTTCTCTTCTCTTCTCTTGTTTCGCACGACTATGGAGGATGGAGCTTTAAGGAGAGGGATTAAGGTTGCTCAAGCTCACATCACGAATCGTGGAGCTATCGGTGTGCACAAGGGAGGAGGGTACTCAATCGTGCATTCAGGTAAGCTCACTACACTCATAGAGAGGGGTAGCGCGTTGACTATGTGAGAGGTAGCCATTAGTGCTTGGCTTGAAATGCTTGAAAGAATAAGCGGTCCATGGGTCTTGGCGGTCAAGTGCGAGCTCCCAACAGTATTACACAATGATAATCAGAGTACCATTTAGTTAGTATGGAACATTGTTGTTTATTACAAATACAAAAACACATTGATGTAAAGTATCACTTCATTAGGGAGGTGCTTCAGGACAGGCACATTGAGCTTGTCAAGATCCATACGGACGATAAACCTGCAAATATTCTAATGAAGAGGCACAATGGCCTTTAAGTGGGAAGTTATTGGGAGAAAAGCCAATGGTCTATAGTCAAGCATGCACTCCTTGTAAACATACACACTGTATAAGTGAAGATAACAAAGAATAAGGGTACTATTCATTTTGTACCCACAATAACTCTCTTATGTTATTCTCTCTCTCGACCCTCTTGCACTGCATAGCTTCTACCTTGTATCCCACCATTGCTTCCCTCTTAGTGCTTAAAAGGAAAATGATGCTATCTCCAATGGATAGATGCAAGGATCTAATGGATACATTGCTTGTTGTTGCTAGGAAGATGATATCGTAGCACTAGATCTTTATAGTTTTTGTAAAAAGCTTTTAAAAAGTAGTTTTAAGGCAATGCCTTGCTACATTACTCTTAGCAATGCTTGTAAATTCAATTACTATTATGATAATACAATCCATTGGATACCACATTAAGGTAAGAAAGAAAAAAAGAAAGTTGATCCGTAAGAAGATAATGAATTTAGCAAGTTGAACTTAGGTTGGTAAAAGGGCAAATATAGTGACATTTAATGGGTACATATTACATGTTTTCCAAGAGATAGGAAAAGATTCCCCTTTGTAAACTCACTTCTAATACACACATTAATCAAGTGCCACCATAAAATATTTAGAGCATGTTGATTTTCTAAATGAAAACAACAAATGTTCTTATGTACAATCCTAGATAGGCAAACACAAAGGGAATGCTAATCTTTATAATAAGAGTCATTATAAAAAAACTTCAATTGTATCACTCTCTAGAAAATTTAGTAAATAAGAGCACTACTTTGACGAAATAGTTATTTTTTGTCATATGGTATATAATTGAGGGTACCATGTAGTGGCGCATATGGATAGACAAGTATATAATTGAGGGTACCATCATATAGTGGCTCATATGGATCGACTAGCCTTGAGTTGCTCCTAGGGCTTGAAGTAAAGATCCCCACAAGCTCACACACATGTTTTACTGGTTGTGGTATGGGGACCTTATGCATCTAAGGGCCAAAATATGAGCTCATGTTTTGCAAATTCACTCATCAAGTTGGGTTACTTTGCATTGGTCTAGACTTTCTAGTATGTGGCAACTTCTTGATGGTGCCGATTGTTGCTTCATTGGATTCGCTTCGCTAATTGGAGGCTATCAAAGTTTTCTTGTGCAACTTCTTGATGGTACCAATTGTTGCTTCATTGGATTCGCTTCGGTAAGTGGTTGCCAAAGTCTTCTTTTGGAGGGCCTATATAATTAGTATTGCAAATTTATTATCACCATTCATTTGAACGAACGTTAATGTTTCGAAATTTATGGAACGTTAATATATTTGTAACCAGGGTAGCGGGGGCGGGCGGTGTCACACACGGGGCCTGAATGCGCGCAGGACTCCATGGTTGCATCGCTATCGAAAGCACTTCAAAGGGCTTGTGCCACGCCGTCTTCCCGCGATCCTATATCAAAAGCTGTAGCTGCAGCTTCCTGCACGGTAGCTAATAAGGCGGCCCTCGCACGCGCGCATTTTCGTTACGGGTAGGGCTTCATATCGCCCCCCCTCCTCAGTCTTCCATCCTTCGCAGCAGCAAAGCAGAGCTCCCCGATCTATCAATGGCGTACTTGGCATCATTTCTACCGCCAAGGCCGCAGTTTGGAGGAGAGCGCATACAGTAATGGTCTGCCCCTTGGTGGACATTATAAAACCAGGTGCAAACCGGTAGCTCCTTGCTGCGCAGTAATGGCCGGGCTTTCGCAATGATGTTTCCCTGAGCCGGCCTGTTTAAGCATGGCAAGTGAGTTTACAGATGATGCGGAGTTGAAAGACGAAGAGCTTGTTGATTTCGAAGGATCAGACTATGACATTGGATCAGAAGACGAGCTGGAAGCTGACGGAGAGGAGTTTGCAGAAGAGGATGAGCAGGAAATACACCAACAAGGGCTCAATGAGCCTGTTGGGCCTAGTGACAGGTCTAGTAATGGGGCTGTACAGCCTACTCAAAGTTGCTCAGAAGAGAACCAAAAGGGTCACATGCCAACAGATCCACTAGCACAGCCGCCTTTGACAGACAGAGAGGCAGAAAATGGTGAACTTGAACAAGAAAAGGTTTGCAAAGAAGAACCTGCCACATTCATGGTTACCTGTAATTCCCAGCAGGATGATGGGCACTCAACAGAGCACATGGTGATGGACGAAAATAGGCATAGAAAGCACCGGAATCCAGACTTGGAGGATGGGGAGCTGGACGACTCAGTCATGGTGATGCCATTTTTCCATGCTCCTGTGTATTGTGTGTTTGATTCTTCCTCCAGAATATCAGTTGCATAAGAAAGAGAGCTGAGATTTCTGATGAAAGGTCAAGCCTGTTTGTAACCATGCCTGCAAGGCTTGCAGACCTAGTTATACTTCTCTCATGTTGTTTACCAATTATTACATGGTGGCATGGTGTGAGAGCATGTGTCCTGGGTAATGCCTGCCTTGGCAGAACGAAGATTCAGAGAGTTGAGGTTTTTGTAATCCTTTCAAGCAGTTACGATGACGAGAGACAGAGAGAGAGAGAGAGAGAGGAGAGAGAAGGGGTTGAGCGCGTACAAGAGTGATCTTTATATAATCAACAACTTCTAGGCTTCAGGAGAGCACCCTCTGTATACCTCAAGCATTCGTTATATAGCCTTGTAGTCCACATCAGCCCAATATGCCTCATGCTTATGATCTCATGGCTGCCCTCAAAGAGTCTTCAATCATTCCTATCAATATTTGCTGTACTAGTCCTCTGTCATATTTCAGAGTTTCATCTTCATTTCAACCACTTCCTGGGATGGCGTTTCTTTGCTTTAGAAATAGTTCTCGTCTGTAAAAGCGATATGCATTATTTACCAGTCATCTTCTCAATTCCTGAACCTCTCACTGCGCTCACTCTCTAGTGCCACCTTTACCAGCTGAACAATGATCTTGCTTCTTATCCACAAAACCGTAATCCTTCCCAGCCGAGAGATGCACATCAATATGAGAGAGAGAGAGAGAGAGAGAGAGAGAGAGAGAGAGAGAGAGAGATTTAGGGCTTTTTCCAATGCCATTCTTCTGCATACACATGCAAAAAGAGTGGTACACTCTTCTCCTAGAGATCAAAAGGCTCGACAGGAACTGTAGTGAATGCAAATTGGTTGACTGAGAAGTATGGCCCATGGCCGGTCATTGCCAAAAGCAGTGTTAAGTAATCAAAGGATGGTGACTGTGTCAGGGAGAAATTTGGAGACCCAGGATCGAGTTTGGCAATTCTTGTCTGCACTCCAGACTGTGAAATATGGTTTTTTTGGATTTGCAGCAGTTTACGTATAAGGTCTACAAGAGTAAGCACTCATTCTATTTCAGGGTTTAATTTCTGAAACATATGCTTTTCTTGGAGGTTTGACAGTACAGGTATGTCCATGTAACTTAGTGCATAGATTAAGGCAAGAAATGTGAAAGAGTACTTAATTGGCCAAGCATGAGATGTTTCAGATTTGTCTTATGATGTTGGTCTTAATTAAATGCTTATAGAAGTAGCACATTTGGTGATGATGGTTTTCTAGACTCTTGTTCCACCACTCTGAAATGAGAATTGACAATTCAGAAATAACCAAAAGCTGCAGTAAGTTCACATTATCTCAAAAAGGAGGAGAAAATAATGCTCACATGACAAGTGTGACAATCTCTCTCAAAGCTACCATTCATCCTCATTGCAATACTTCCAGAGGACTCTTGTTGTTTTGAGTTGAGTTCAGAATTAAGCCAAACCTTTGACCTCCAAAACCGAGTTTATTAAAAATCAAAAGTAAGTGCATGAGTAGATACTATATAGTCACAAAACCTAGACAGACAGGTTTAGTCACAAATCAAAGTTTATACATCATTCATGATTAGTCAAAAGTCTATTTTTGCATGTGCAAGAAAATTTCAGGCAAGGTTTGTATCTTGAAAACTGCACACAAAGTAAAGTGTCAAGCACATCTCACAGTTTCAAGTTGAGAATTTTTACTGAAGCTGAATTGCCTCATGGCTGATCCAAACACTTGAAGCCATAGTCTCCATGTCCACTCTTGTGTATATATTGTTCTCAATCAGAGCTAATCGTTCCTGAATGCTTGATTAGAATGATCTCTTTAGGCCAATTGTCTGTTAGGGCCTGGCCAACCGTCACATTGTACACAAGGCCAATCATCCTTGAATGGTCCTTCATAGTGTATCCATGGTAGATCATCTTTCAATATATGTACTTAAAGGTTAATCATGTAATCATCTTTGGGCATTTTCATCTATAGGCTATTTGGGATAGAACTTAGTAATTACACGTGTGCTCTATCCTCATTTCAAGACCAATCTCATAGATGTGCCTTTAGAAATTTGTAGGTAGCACACTAACAGGTTGCCGAGTGAGCCAAATGTATAGTTTGACTTTATGTTGTTGGCTGGAAACACTGGATGAGAGGTTTGAACTTTGAAATTTGAACTGCTTCAATAAGTTACTTAAAAAAAAAAACACATCACATGTTGTTGATGCAAGGAAAAAGGTACATGTACAAGAATTTTATTACTTTTTTGGTCATGCAAGAGCTACTACATCTACTTCCACTTAGTAATACATCACGAGGTTTCCCATCAAATATGAGCGTGATCGATGCATCTAGAATGGGCAAGCATAGCAAGCATCTGTAGCAAGGAGCTCGAGCAGCATAGACTAGTGTATTCATGTTATGTGTGAACTAATACATGTGTGTAAAAATTTTGTCTAGGAGCTCAAGCAACTTAGAGTAGTGTATCCATCTTATGTCAGAAGTGGGTATAGCGATGGAAGTGTAGAAGTTTGTTGTAATAGATTGCACAACACAAGAAAGAGAAAACATAAAAAAACAAACGAACACTGCAAAGGGAGAACTCGGAGATATGCTCGGGAAATGGAATCCATATACCAAACGCGAGATGGTCGTGTACAACAGTGGTGGGCTGCGTGGACACTGGCACTAGCTCCCTCTCTCCAACAAGGCTTGCATTGGAATATGCAAGTGACGAATGACAAGATTGTGGAGGAGGGAGCAAAATAAATAGGCAAACAATATGCTTGGAAAACGATCAAGTCAGCTAGCAATAAATGCTGAAAACACCATAAAAATGGCACATAAAAAATACCTAAAATATCTAGAATGCTTGGCCCATTGAAGCTTGTGCCTAGACTCACTCATGGGTTGACTAGATTGCTAACATCTAATGCATGAGCTAGCACTTGCATATTAAAATTGTGTCTTTTTGTCTACCATGGGGTTTTGATGCTAGTTGCTTGTCTTGGTCAAAACATTGTATCTTGGACCATAAATGCTAAACTAATACAAATTGGCAGCTAGTAGATGCGTGCTTCAAGGCAAATTGTCTTGAACTCTTGGTGTATGAACATTGCACCTTGCATTTTGGGTCCTTGGAGTATTGGGAACTTGCATTTTGTGTCATCATTGCATAATGGTTATTGATGCTAAGGAGAGCCTTGCTGCTTGCTTTTTATGATATTGACTAGTATGATTTGCCCATCGCCTCCTCTCCAAATACTAGCCAAGAGATCGGGTAAGCTGTTAGAAGTGGATGTAGCAATGGAAGCATAAATAGATGTTGTAATGAATTGCTGAACGTAAGAATAGAAGAGAAAAACATAAAAGAACATTGCAAAGAAGAGAACTCAGAAGAGTGCTTGGGAAATGGAATCCCATATGCCAAATGTGAGAATGATGCGTACAATAGTAAGTCGCTTTGTCTTTCTCTCTCCATAGTGTCAAAAGATGACGTACCAGTGAGACAATAGGGTTTGCGGGGAGGAACACGGAGTGAACTCGACAAACATGGTGTAGAGAAGAGAAGAGAGAAGAAACTCTGATGAATGGAATGATGAAGTTCCGAATCATGGAGTGAATGTGATACAAGGGAATAAGGGTGCTGTAGCACAAGGAAGATGATGAAGACAGCCACGAACCACGAACCACGAACCGCAATGTCCTCGTGAAGGGGTGTGAGGGTAGCGGAGAGACTGGAGAGGAGGTGACGGACTGAATGAATTAGCCGTGAGGAATGAATGAGAGAGTGGCCTATAAATAGGCATAGTGAGTCTAGGATGGCGCCCCTTTTTGGGGTTGCAAACCCTAAACGTAGAACGCAGAAACGCAAAAATGCAAACTACGGGTGAAGGGTGAAGAGTTTCTTAACACGCCCTCTCAGGTCCCGAAAAGGGAAACAAGAGAAGAGTGAGGTGGAGATGCAATGCTACATGCTGAAGAATGCTCATGCAGCAAGTGCCACTTGGACAATGTCCTTCGTAGGAAAATTGTTCACTTGCCCAAGTGCCCTAGTACAAAGATAATGAAAACATGCAATGCATAGGAGGAATGTCAGACTTCGTGTGGTGTCGAGAACCATAAGGATATGCCCGTACCCGATCTCAGGAGGTGGATCCATGCTGACCAAGGGATGAAGGCAAGAAGAAGAGGAGGAAGATGTAGAGGATCCCTAAGATCCAAGATTTCCACTGCAAAGGGAACTTGCAGTAAAAAACAGTAGATAGAGTGAACTTGAGAATCCGAAACGCAACCTCGGGAGAGAAGCCACTACCTCCGTGCATCCATGCTGGAAGGAATACGAAGGCCTCGTCACCAAGTCGCGGCTGAATCTCCGAGGTCCCGATCTAGGTGGTACCTGAAGATCCTGGGTATTTGTAGAAGAGATGATTGGTCAAAGACAGCCACCCCAAGAAAGTAGAGGATGGGTGAAGAACGTCATGTGGAGTAGGTTCCCCCTTTGATGTGGGAGGTGGAGGGGCCCCTGTTGAAGTCGAAGAAGTAGATGCCCCCTTTGAGGGCAAAGAAATAACATCCCCCTCTGAAGTAGATAGGGAATCCAAAAACTCATCGATTACGGACTTCGAAATGTTTGATGATGAAGGAAGTGCCACCGGTCATGTGGAAGAAGGTATCTGGGGTGCCAAAGAGCTCCCAGAGGTAGCCTCTCGAACCTAAGTAGTCGAGGGTGGGGAAGGGTGGGGCTTAGAATGAGCAAGAGGTGGGCAATAGTCGCTGTCTCTTAGTGGAGCGGACTGGGTAGCCGAAGAAAAGGAAGGAGTCGAGCAGTCATTGTCTCTCGAAGGAGCGGACTGATGAGGAGACGGTATCAAACAATCACTATCTCTCGATGTAGTGGACTGTAGATCCCTAGGTCGTGGAAGCCACTGTACTCGAAAATAGGTGGGAGAAGACTGCCGCTGGCATCGCGACGATCTCCAGGAGGTCGTAGCACCAATCGATCTTCCATGTGTTGGAAAGGACTTAGTGCGCATCGAATGCGTCTTATTGCCTTGAGCATAGTACTTTGATAGCCGATGCAGAATGATCTCTGTGGCCCAGAAATGCGAGGTGGCACAAGGACTGCTTGGTGGAAGATGCATATACTCCGGGGGGGTGGGGAGCAAAGGTCGAAGTCGACAGCCTTCGATGGGATGACTGGTCGTGCCGCAATAGGAACACCCAATAGAAGGGCAATCTGTCGGGGGAGATGCTATGGTACTGGTGTGGCTTGCTAAAGAAGGAAGAGGTCAGCCACCATGAACCACGAACCGCAATGTCCGCCTCAAGGGGTATGAGGGGAGTGTGAAGCACGAACCGCAATGTTCGCCTCAAGGGGTGAGAGGGTAGTGGAAGGGCTGGAAGTGAGTTGCCAGTGGGAGGAGGATGTGACCAACAGTAAGAGGTTACAACCAGTAGAAAAACGCAAGTGAGGAGCGAGACTAAAAACGCAAGTAGCAGGTGAGAGAAAGACTAAAAATGCAGGCAGGATAGCTTGCAGGAGAGAGAAAAACTAAAAACGCAGGAAAAAACAGCAGCAGCAGTCAATATGTTGAAATCAGCTCCGAACAGTGTGTGATAGGCTGGAAACAGGTTCCAAACGGTTGTAGACAGCAATGGCTAGCTTGGACCGCGATGTCCTCCGCGTTTGGGGTGTGGGCAACGAGCTGAAATACCTGAAATTTGCAAAAACGAGATTGTTTTCTGAATGGAGAGTGATCAGCAATAGTCGTTCTGTTGTAAACAGCTGCAAATTGCGGGTAAAAGTTTGGAAACAGGTGCTAGATTGTAGATAACAGCAAGGGACAGCTGAGACTGCGATGTCCTCCGCGAAAGGGGTGTGGGCAGCAAGCTGAAAACACGTGAAACCTGCAAAAACGAGATTTTGATGCAGCGAAAGAAGAAGAGAAGTGGATGCCGAACCCGCCATTGGTCTTTGCCTTCTGGAGTGGAGGATCTTTGCCAGTGTTTGAGCAAATCTGGCTCTGATACCATGTCAAAAGATGATGTACCAGTGAGACAGTAGGGTTTGCGGGGAGGAACACGGAGTGAACTCGGCAAACATGGAGTAGAGAAGAGAAGAGAGAAGAAACTCTGATGAATGGAATGATGAAGTTCCGAATCATGGAGTGAATGTGATACAAGGGAATAAGGGTGTTGTAGCACAAGGAAGATGATGAAGACAGCTACAAACCACGAACCATGAACCGCAATGTCCTCCTGAAGGGGTGTGAGGGTAGTGGAGAGGTTGGAGAGAAGAGGTGACGGACTGAATGAATCAATCGTGAGGAATGAATGAGAGAGTGGCCTATAAATAGGCATAGTGAGTCTAGGATGGTGCCCCTTTTTGGGGCTGCAAACCCTAAACGGAGAACGCAGAAACGCAAAAAACGCAAACTGCGGGTGAAGAGTGAAGGGTTTCTCAACACACAGACCCTGTAGGTGATGATAGGAAAGTGTGGAGGGAGCCCCATAATAATTATGACAAAAATATGCCATAAATAGCAGCAGGTTGGCCAGCAATAAATGCCCTAATAAACACCATAACGACCTTAAGAAAATGCCTAAATAAGCTAGCCATGCTTGAGATAACATAGACTTACACGAGTTGTTTGGACTGCTAACACCCTCTCTTAGGAGTGGGAGGCATAGGACGCTTGAAAACTCTAGACACCACGTACCATGAGCGCTTCTTCACAAACCATGCCTTCATAATAGCACTTCAGGTTAGGTAATTAGGGTTGTGTAATCTGTCATCAGTGGAGCAACAAGGGGGAGCCATTGGAGAGGATAGGAATAGAAAAGAATAGAAAGAAGAGGAGGGGAGGGAGAGTACAACCAAACCAAGAGCAGAGATTGTACGAAGAGTTCACACATAGTGGATAAAGTGAAAATACAAGCCAAGAATAGCCAGATTCAACCTAAAACGCTGTCACCAAGCCTTGCACAAGGACAAACAGTCAAAACACTGATGTGGAAGGGTCAGGATCAGGTCCCCATCCCTAAAACAATCCCAAAAACTGAAAATACAGATGGCAGTTTGAAAAATGCTGATGGAAACAGGCCATAAATCATTAGAAGATGGTTGCCTAGGCTGTAAATCAGTTGCAGCAGTCAAGAACAGGCCCAATCAGCAGTAGAAAAGCCAAAACTCAGACCTGAAATAGTAGAAAACAGCAGCAAGAACCTTGATTGGGAAATTTGATACCGTGTCAGAAGTGGATGCAGCAATGGAAGCATAAATAGATCTGATATTGTGTCAGAAGTGGATGCAGCAATGGAAGCATAAATAGATGCTGTAATAAACTGCTGAACGCAAGAACAAAAGAGAACAACACAAAAGAACATTGCAAAGAAGAGAACTTAGAAGAATGCTCGGGAAATGGAATCCATATACCAAACACAAGAATGACGTGTACAACATGAGTCACTGGGTCATAGGCATTGTCACCGGCCCCCTCTCTCCACAGACCTTGTAGGTGATGCTATGAAAGTACGGAGGGAGCCCTAGAATAAATAGGATAAAAATATGCCATAATTAGCAGCAAGTCGGGCAACAATAAATGCCTAAAGAAACACCATGATCACCATAAGAAAATGCCTAAACAAGCTACCCATGCTCCTGTGTGCAAACAGGGTAGCTTGCAAGTTGAATGAATAATAGAGCTTGATTGCATCGGGACCCTCTGCCTTAGTAAACCTACCAAGGAAGACCAACAATGTTTGAGTACCATGTGAATAGAGGCGTCCAATCAAGGAAGCACCTAGTAAAACTTGAACCCACAACCTCATATTGTGAGCCCAAGTTTTGATGGCTAGGCCATAACTTTCGATACTAGAATGTTTTCTATTATTGGTTGGAGCAATTGACACTACATTCTCCAGGCATTCACCTATGCCATTCATAAATCAAGCTCTCATGGCTTACCAATTGAAAATCATTAGCCTCATAAAAGTTTTGCATTGATAATATGGCTTATACTTAGGGATTTCTTTAGCATGATTTGAGGTACAAAGCTAGAGATGTACTTGAAAAGGAGGAATATTGGCCACGAGAATTCCTTGGAAGTTCTTGAAGACTTGGAGGCTCATGCTATGTGGGTTTTGGGTCTCTCTTATTAGGTGCTCTTTGTGGTGCCCATAGTGGAGTATTTCATGGACAAGGAGACTAAATGGACATGACTCACAATTTGGACTAGGTGTTTTGTATCTTACAGTTACAGTATTGGTCATTAGGATCATGCATAGGCACATGCATTTCAAAATAGCATTAGTAATGTAGTACACTTTGCCAATGAGTTTTTGGTGTAAGTAAGGTGTACAAGAGTGGTGAAAGTACATATTCTAGGGTAGATTTAGTTGGATCTATTTTTGGCATATTTTTAGAGGGGCTTTCATTAGACAACGGCCTCATTAGTGTTCATTGGAGGATTCATTAATGATGGGGTGTCTTTTGCGAATTTAGCATTCTCCTCAGATCATGGCCATCGCTTCCTAGTCCACATGATGAAAGGGAGGGGGGGGGGGGATTATGCAAAATGGTGTTTAAGAGGTGGCAACTAATGCACTCACCAAACATATCTAACACTCACTCAAGGAGTGTGTGCTTTATGCTTGGATGGCCTTTTGAGGACTTTCATAGCTTTGCTTCGGCTATCTTGGATATTGGTAAGCTACTACTTGTAGGGAGTTGTTTCTTCATCTCATTGTTCATCATGGAGGAGAGTTCTTGTACCGTCTTTGAGGGATATCTAGTTTGTGCAAGTTTGGAGCAATCATGGTTATAGTATGCCTTGATTTATTTCAATCAGTATATCCTTTTCGTATTCATAACCTTATTATGTATAAATAGGTGTTAAAGTATTATGCTAGTATATAAATTACATTAGGGTTTTTCCCAAGGAGCTTGCTACATCTTTGGACATGCGGATGGGCCTTAGCAGCCTTGGGTTGTAAAGTGACCTGGTGTGAATGCACTAGGGGCACTTTAGGGTTAGGGCAGCTAAGTCTTATTTATAAGACTCAATGCCCATTTGTGCATATCATTTTGATCACCACTTGTGGCCTTCAAGCCCAATTCTAATGTGGTTGTACATTGGGATCCTGTGCCCTGGCATGTCATACCGCCAACCCACATCATCCCAATGTGTGGACAATGGACACGCCTACCATCAGGCCTAAAGTCCAATAGTGGTGATCACACAACAATGTGCACAAATGGGGCTTAAGTCTTATAAGTAGGACATTGTTGGACATCCAAAGGGGCATCCACAACATCAATCACAACCTTGGGTTGTAAAAAGTGACTCATGCATTAGGGACACTTTGGGGCTAGGGTAGTCAAGTCCTATTTATAAGTCTCAAGCCCCCATTTGTGCATATCATTGTGTGAACACCACTCTTGGACTTTAGGCCCAATGATTGACTCATTTGTTTTGGACCGCTTCCACCTGACAGTGATAAGCAAATAGAGAGTGCTACCAAGCAGCCAATTTTGAGGAATCCAAAGCATATAGGCCATAAATTTTCAGCAGAGACTCTTGTTGAATTAAAAATTGAAAATGGTGATTTCATGCTACTCTTAGAGAAGCAGTGCTTTCAGGATATGCTTGAGCGACATGGAAGAGGGTTTGCTTTTTTCTCGCATGAGATTGGATGTGTGAATCGGGATATTGTTGTCCCTATGGTGATCTTTACTATTTCTCATATTCCATGGAACCTCCGACCTATTCCAGTGCCTAGGGCACACCTGCCAAAGTTAATTGACTTGTTGAATGAGAAAATCAAGATGGGAATGTTAGAGATCAGATCGCTGTGCAGTCGGACAGGCAGAGTGTAGTCGGACTGCACAGTTGGATTGCCACGTGGCAGTCCGACCTGTACAGTCAGTCGGCTGCATTTAATGTAGCCGACAGGGTATTTTTGGCGCCTATTTCCTGGCAGATTTCGGCTATTTATAGTGGACACTTTCAGCAGTCTGGACACACTTCTTCTCTGACGCAGATTACAGACCGGTGACGCGCAGTCTCTGTCTCTGTTCACAGATTTCAGACAGCAGACAGTGCAGACTGCAGCAGACTTCGAGGTGGACAGCAGGTCGCATCGTCGAGGTGGAGACACGCAGTCCAGCGCACTGCGCCCGTGTATATCTTTGTATTCAGCATTCTTTATACAGCAGATCTTCATTGTCCACTATCTCTTTCTCTCCCTTCTCTCTCTGCGTTCTCTCTCTCTCAGTCCTACGCTTCCGCACCGCTGCACTCTGACATGGTATCAGAGCAGTATTTGAGGGCTGACTGAGCGCAGAATCAACCTGAAGAGGAGTTTCCATCACGACACAAATTTGCGTTTTTTGCGTTTAAGGGCAGACAGGAGGGCTGCGACTTGGAACGAGGCTGAAACGAGTGTGGGCGCACTGGAAAGGAGTACAGGTGGTGGATTTGTTGCTGTTTACTGCTGTTTGACGTGGAGGAAGTTTGAGTTTTCAGCCTAAAAGTGCAGGTTTTGCTTTTTCATCGCCTCCGGCGGGTGAAGAAGCTTTAGGACGCGGAAGAGCCTTAGCAGGCTGAGTTTACCCAGTCAGAGGGGGTTGCTTTTGCGTTTGAGAAGGCATTGCAGGTGAAGATGTCTACAGAGATGGACTTGGAGTTCCAGGCGATTATGGACCGGAAGGTGCCTGTCTTACCGGCTCTTCCTACAGATCAGAAGCTCGACGGCGACAACTACCGCATTTGGCGCGTCATGATGTTGGCCATCCTTGAGTCCTATGATTTGGCGGAGTTGGTACAGGAGGAGATTGACCGGCCCTCGGTAAGAGATGATTCCAAACTCTCTTCCGATGCTCGTGCGGAGTTAGCCAGGGCCCAGTCTCATTGGGACAAATTGAATGCCAGGATTCGATCCTTTCTCTTTCTATCATGCACTACAGCCGTGATTGCTCACATCGAGCACTTGACAATGGCTCGTGAGATATGGCTGGAGCTTGATCAAATGTACAATCGGATGACCCTGATGAAGAGGGTTTCTTTGGAGGTACAGATGCGGACCTTGTCCGTAAATAAGTCTTCTTCGCTACGGGAGCACATTAACAAGCTAAGGCAGCTACAGATGCAGGTTCAGAATGCGGGGAAGCCGATTTCCTCCGAAGACATGGCGATCACACTATTGTCCCAGTTGCCGCCGCCACGATTCGGTACATTTTACTCTGCCCTTATTGCTTCGGGGCGAGAGTCTACTCTTCGCTGGGAAGAGTTGGTTCCTATGGTCTTGGACCAAGAGGAACAGTTAAAGGGACAGAATGCTTCCAAGTCGGAGGCGCTGACAGGTCAAGCCTCTTAGAAGAAGGGGAAGGACCAAAAGAAGAAGAAGGGGGATAACAAGTCCAAGAAGGACAAGGAGAAGGACAAGGACAAAGACTCCACATGTCATATTTGTGGAAAGATTGGCCATTGGAAGAAGGATTGCCCTGACAAAGACTCGAAGGACACCAAGAAGAAGGACACCAAGGATTCTGGAGCGGTGGCTGCACCCTCATCAGCTGCATTTCTTCATCTAGCTGTCATTGAGGACGCTTCACCGAATGCTTCTGATGCTGCGATGACGGCTCCCCAAGCTCGAGAGTGGATTGTTGATAGTGGTGTCTCACGGCACATGACTCCTTCATCAGATGGTGTTGCCCAGCTGCGACCCTTGCGTGGGCAGGTTCTCATTGGAGACAGCTCTTCAGTTTCTGTTGCAGGTCGGGGTAAGATGCAGCTTATTCCGGATGGACGAGGTGGCACCCATACCTCAGAGGTTTTGCATGTACCAGGATTAGGGTACCATCTTTCAGTTCATAAGATTTGCTCCCTTGGTCTTTTGGTGGAGTTTGACAGTTCTACTGTGCGAGTCCTTGATCGTGGATCGAGGAAGGTTCTCTCATCCGGATATGAGGAGAACGGCATTTACAAACTGAAGTCTTCCACTGCCCTCTCTACTCTTCTTCTTACCTCACAGTCACAGTCTGAGTTATGGCATGCTAGGTTTGGTCACTTGAACTATGACTATCTTCGGAAGGCGTCACGTGGACAGCTTGTTCGAGGGTTGCCGGATATCGTGGTGAGCCAGCAGCCATGTGTCTCCTGCATACGGGGGAAGTAGCATAGAGATGCCATTCCCCACACAGCTTCACGGCGGTCTACTTCACCGATGGAGCTAGTATCTACGGATCTATGTGGCCCTATGAGGAATGAGTCCTTGCGTGGGAGCTCGTACTTCATGCTGATCGTGGATGACTATAGCAGGATGACATGGGCCTACTTTTTGGCATTAAAGTCAGAAGCTTTCTCGCACTTCAAGGATTGGCTTCTCTTTGAGGAGAATAAATCAGGCCGGAAGTTGAAGACCTTGCGATCCGACAAGGGAGGTGAATTTGTGTCTAATGAGTTTACTCGGTTTTGTGCAGATAGAGGAATTTACCAGGAGTTTGCCAATACCAATACTCCTCAAGAAAATGGTATTCTTGAATGGAAGAATCGCAGTGTGATCGAGATGGCGCGCACCATGATGGAGCACCGACAGACCCCTCAGGTTCTGTGGACCGAGGCTGTGGCTACTGCAGTCCACATCCTTAATCGATCCCCTACTTCGGCCGTGGAAGGGATGACTCCATTTGAGGCTTATTTTGGGGCGAAGCCATATGTTTCTTACTTTCGAGTCTTTGGCTGTGATGCCTATGTTCACATTTCCAAGGCTTATCGTGATAAATTTGAAGCGGCTTCCCGAAAACAGGTATTTGTTGGCTACAGCTCCCAGTCCCAAGGCTACCGACTGTATGATCCCGTCAAGCGGGATGTGTACACTAGCCGTGATGTGCTGCTTGTGGAGGTTCCGGCTACTTCAACGGGTGAGGAGCATCCCGTTCTTGGAGATCCAGGGGAGAGTTGGGCTCCTTCTACAGTTCCACTGGAGCCCGTGCCTTTTGATTATGATTCTGTTTCTGACACAGAGTCTACTGTTCCACCGGACACCTCTGAGGAGTTACCACCGGTTGATATTCCAGAGTCTTCTGCTGATGGAGAACGACGAGGGGAGGTTCGGCCTCCTCCTCGTTGGGCCCGTGACACACTCCGTGATTCAGGGATCGAGGGGGTTCCTGAGGAGTGGGGACCGCAGGATGGTCCGCGGCGGTCACGGAGGCACCAGGCATATTCTTCGGAGCTTGTTTGCTCCAACTATTGTTTGATGACCCGTGTTATGCAGGATCGAGAGCCCACCCCCGTGAAGGAGGCTTTACAGTCCGCCCCATGGAAGAAAGCTATGGAAGCCGAGTTGGAGGCTATTGAGAGGAATGGCACTTGGTCACTTTTGCCATGCCCCCCGAAGAAGAAGGTGATTGGAGTCAAGTGGGTCTTCAAGACCAAATATCTCAGTGATGGTACTTTGGATAAGCACAAGGCTCGCCTTGTTGCTAAGGGTTTTGCACAGCGCCCAGGGATTGACTGTCATGACACCTTTGTCCCCACAGCTCGTATGGCAACCATTAGAGCTGTTCTTGCTTTGGCTGGCCATAGGAGATGGCCTGTTTATCAGTTGGATGTGAAGTCGGCCTTCCTGAATGGTGATTTGAAGGAGGAGATTTATGTGGAGCAGCCTCCTGGCTTTGGTTCTTCAGATGGGAAAGTCTACAGGCTGAAGAAGGCCCTGTATGGCCTCAAGCAGGCCCCGCGAGCTTGGAACGAGAAGATTGATTCGTTCCTCCAGTCTCAGTTGGGATATCGGCGGTCCAAGGCCGATCCGCAGTTGTATGTTCACACTTCCGAGGATGGTTGTGTGCTGTTTGTATTATATGTTGATGATTTGATTGTCACAGGTGATGATGCACAGCAGGTCTAGGAGACAAAGTCAGCTTTACATCGGACGTTCGAGATGACGGATTTGGGGCTACTCCATTTCTTTTTAGGACATGAGATTTATCAGTCTCCGAGGGGGATCTTTATCTCCCAACAGAGATATGTACAGGAGCTCTTGGTGTCTTTTGAGATGGAAGCCTGTCGGGCCCTCTCTACTCCTATGGATCCGAACTGGAAGGCCACCTCCCATTCAGCTTCTCCTTTGGCGGATGCGTCCCGCTATCGACAGTTGATTGGGTCCTTGATTTGGCTTCTCAACACCAGGGTTGATCTATGTTTTGCTGTTGGGCTCTTGGCAGGGTTCATGAGTGAACCTAAGACGGTGCATTGGCAGGCTGCTCAGAGGATACTTCGGTATCTGAGGGGGATGTTTGATTTGGGGATTCATTACCCCGCACGGACAGATGGGTCAGATCTTGTACTTGCAGGTTGGAGCGACTCGGATTGGGCCGGTGACGTGGACCAGAGGCGGTCTACTACAGGTTACTGCTTTACTTTGGGTGCAGGTGTTATTTCATGGAGTAGCAAGAAGCAGCCCACGGTAGCCCTTTCGTCTACTGAGGTGGAGTATCGGGCCGCGTCTTCCACCACCTGCGAGGTTGTGTGGCTTCGGAGATTGTTGGAGGAGCTTGGGTGCTCCCAGACTTGTCCTACATTGCTGCGATGTGACAATGAGAGTTGCATTGCCTTGGCAAGGAACCCTGTTTTTCATGCCCGGACGAAGCACATTGAGATTCAGTACCACTTCATCCGAGAAAAGCTTCTGGATGAGACCATCACTGTGGAGTCTTGCAAGACGGAGGACAATCTTGCGGATTTGTTTACGAAGGCGCTTCCTTAGGCTCTACTTCGGAGACATTCCAGATCCCTCAGGCTTCTGCCCTGCCCAGGCTCTAAGAGGGGGTGTTAGAGATCAGATCGCTGTGCAGTCGGATAGGCAGAGTGTAGTCGGACTGCACAGTCGGACTGCCACGTGGCAGTCCGACCTGTACAGTCAGTCGGCTGCATTAAATGCTGCCGACAGGGTATTTCTGGCACCTATTTCCTGGCAGATTTCGGCTATTTATAGTCGACACTTTCAGCAGTCTGGACACACTTCTTCTCTGACGCAGATTACAGACCGGTGACGCGCAGTCTCTGTCTCTGTTCACAGATTTCAGACAGCAGACAGTGCAGACTGCAGCAGACTTCGAGGTGGACAGCAGGTCGCATCGTCGAGGTGGAGACACGCAGTCCAGCGCACTGCGCCCGTGTATATCTTTGTATTCAGCATTCTTTATACAGCAGATCTTCATTGTCCACTGTCTCTTTCTCTCCCTTCTCTCTCTGCGTTCTCTCTCTCTCAGTCCTACGCTTCCGCACCGCTGCAGTCTGATAGGGAATCCTAGAGCCATCATTTGCACACCATGCCTTTATTATTGCTTCTAGAGTTCTACCTTCTTTTTTGTTGAGCTTGGGCCTAGAGAGTCATATTCTCCTACCACACCTGCTCAAAATTTTTCCAGAGCGCTTGAGAAATTGCTAGTAAACCCGTTGTGTCAACAAATTCTTGCTACCACATAAGTGAGGCAGCACCAGGAAATCTTAGGACAAAATTCTATCAAGATAAAAATTTCAATAGCATAGGTAGGGTGTTTAGTTTAGTTTGGGGTTGGGAAAATTTAGATGGTAGTCATAGTAAGAGTGGCAGTAGATTGACTAATCATATGCAATGCTTTCTCTTGGCTACATCTTTGGCCAGGACGGTGTGGGTTGGTGGTATGGGACACCAACTTTTGGCATGTGATTGTGATTTGTTACACTATTGGCCGTAGGCTTTTTGGGGGGGGGCATTAGGTGCTACAACTGGGGTGTCCATCCCCTTTATGTTCTTTATTGTTGGTATAGCTTGTGTTGTGGCTCTTGTGCAGGTTGGATCTTGGGGGGAGATTTTGGGGCTGTCCATAGTGAATTCTCATGGGTCTTACATGTGGTGACTCTATCGAGTCTTATGTCTTTGTAGCCTATATAAAGGCACCCCACTTGGCACTCCCACATGATCCAGCATTGTTACTCGCTCTTGGTTGGTACTATACTCTTGGTGTGTACTTGTGATTGTACATTGGATGCTTGCTTTGGGGCAACACTTGCGCAATTGTTATCATCATCGACATTCTTTACATTGCCCTCATTGCTCCTTTTATGCATTACATTGTCTTGTAACTAAGTGCATGACCTTGTGATATCGTATGCCTGGGCTTCTTTTGATTAGAACACCAGCTCTTTTTTGTTGGAGGGTGCTAACGGAAGGTATGTTGGAATTTGCAGTAGTCCTGACCTGATTTTAGGGTGCTGGGGGGAAAGGTTGGTGGTGAGGGCCGAGACTAGGTGGCCAGCACTTGGAATAAGCTGGAACATGCTGAAACAGCAGCGTCTACCGAAAATGCAAGTGTTAAGCTGCATTTCCTACTGGAACTGTTGAAAAATGCAGCAAGCAGCAATATTGGACTGTGTGCAGATGGGGACTTGGGAGACTGAAAAAGGTGCAGCACTGATTGGTGATGTTGAAAATGCCACAGTTACATCGTGGCCCAAATCTCAACCTCCACCAGTTGAATATTCTGAAGGAATACTGTGTTTTCTGCAGCAACCACCTGCTCGCCTTTAAATGACTCTCTTCCACCCCGCACAACTGTGGTTCAGTTGCCTACAACTTGCCCAGCTCAGCCAAGGACTTCTTAGCTTTGTGTTTTGTGCCAGATTATTTGTCACATCACTGGATTTGCCGAGAAGCTGCCTTGACCTTGGAGAATGCGAGAAAAAATAGGGGGTTCCCAAAAAATCCCAAATGACAATGACAATGTCCGGTAGGTGTAGGCAAATTGTGGAAAGCAGAAATTGACCTAGGAATGCACACATGAAGCTAACAACTGTAGAAAATGCACCTAAACTACCAGAGCTCCTATGTCTCCGTCAAACTCTAATAGGAGCTTATAACCAGGAGATGATAGACTGACAAGACTAAAATAGGTAGTCTAACACAGACAACCTCTAGAGAAGCAAAGTGAGGGTTTGGTTGGGGTTCTAGATCTTGCACTAAGTTTCACAAGTTTTGAGAGTCTAGAAGATGCTTCATCAAATTAGACCATGTAATATAATTAGAGCTGTTGAAAAGAGTCTTGTCAATGAAAGCTTTCTTTGCAGATGCATATTAGGTGTGAAGACTTTGAGGTGTCTAATAAGAGGGGTAAGGTGGATAGAATGGGAAAGTAGGAATAGGATTTGGAATACCATAAGGTGTTGAAGAAGGAGGTAATGGAACTTGAAACCCTGACCATAGTTGGCTCGGTAGATCCGATATGTCTTGTACTATCCCTAGGAGTTAGTGTTATCCCCCCTTTTTTTGTACCCCCTTGGAGTGATAGGTGAATACCTTTCTTGTTCCTTCTTGGGAGGTCATGTTGGAGATTTTTAAAGCCATATTCCCTTTAGAGTCCTTTCTTGTCTTTGATGTCGAGCTTTCAAATCAAGGCTTAGGTTTCTTCAACGAGTACCTAGCTCTAATACCATGTAAAGAAATATTGGAGCACAAAATATAGCACAAAGTGTATGACAAAACACAATGATAGAACGGTAGAACTCAAAGGAGAAGAGAAACTTAAAAGAGTGTAGGAAGAATCATTGAAGAATGAATGTCGCAGACCCACCATGCAAGAGTGAATACAAAACTTGGAACCTCCATGTCTTAGAATGGACTGAGGTAGAGATGAAGTAGAGAGAGTGTCGTACTTTGAATGGATCCTGAAATGCAGTAGGCAACCTTTGGCAACTGACCAGCTGCTGTAAATGGTTGAGAAAAGTAGTGCAGGCTGCCCTGTCCCAAAAACACAGGGCTGAAACTGATGTAGATTGATTTGTGATGTAGCAGCAACAATGCATTGGATAGCTCTTGAAGGCAATAGAAGATCGGGGTGGGAGCTGCAGGCTGAAAGTGCAGGGTGCTGAAGGTTGGGCAACAGGCTAACAGCTGATCTCAACTGCTCTACGGACAGATTGTGCAGAAAATGCAGGCTGCTCAACAGTTGCCAAGTGTGCAACAGCTCCAAACAATTTGAATCAGGGTGTGATCAGTGAACACAAGAGTGGATGGAGGCTCAATAGGGAGCTTGGCTGGTGGACAAAAACATGAACTGAGGTTTCCACCTGGCAAGGGGTGTAGATAATAGTGAAAAGGGTGCCAACTAGTGGAGCAATCTGCAAAATAGGGTGACGCTAAGTGACTGAGCTGCCTCTTATTTATAAAGTAGATTCTCCCAAAGCTTGGGTGTTTGCTTATGGGACACAAACTTTGGTAATTTTTGAGTTTTGGGGCTGTTTTAAAGATCTAGTTAAGGTCTAATTGGTAATTCACCTTGTTTAATTGGTGATTGAGGTTTTTCAGCTTAACGATGGGGCTTTAAAACCTTTGTTTGGAAGGAAGAGTGCCACGGTTGAGGAAGTCTTACAATGATGATAATCAGCCCATGAGTATGATCCCCTCTCTAGAAAAAAGAGCAATGAAATGGGAGGCCACCATAGGCCAATGGGAGATGCTTTGAATGGGTCACTCTAATGATGTCCGGTCGAGAATGGGGGACCCAAGCCTTTGGCCTGATTGAGACAACAGCGAGGAGCTATGGAAGGCGTCGAAAACTGCCCTAAGAACATCATGGACCAAGGGTTAGGGTATGGGCATGCTAGTAGCAAGGGATGGTAGCTTGATGATGAAGAAAAGTGGCTATTGCATGAAGGAAATGCTCGACATAGATTATAGTTTTTGAAAGAGCTCCTCATGATCATGGGAATGTTCCTCTGAAACAAGAAGGGCTAGGGAGTCCATAGATGCAGCTCCAAGACCGTCTCTCTTTAAAAGGGATGGGAGGTATGAGGGAACCATTGGAGATGATGGGTGATGGTGTGAGAGTGCACAATGGGAGAGGAAACACGAACATAGAGAGAGAGAAGGGAAAAGAGAGACCGCAATGAAAGAAGAGAATGAAAGGAGAAACTCTGCACTAAGCTGAATGAAATTTGAATACAAAAGAGGATTGATGAGTCCCTACACACAACCCAAGGCATCAATGAGGGCACCAAATGAGAGTGAAGATGGAAGGTAGCATTGGAAGACTATAAATAATGAGTTGCAACTTACACAACCCTTTCATTTCAATAAATGATGTCTATCATACATATGTAGAGTATTTGAAAGCTCTTAGAAAAGCACAAAAAAACAATTGATTTTCATTTAAAAATCTTGTTTCAGTCAACTATTTCATTCTAGGCATTTCGTGTTTTAGTGAAACATTTAGGCGTTTAAGTGCCAGTGAAACATGTTTCACGGTTTCCTTGATGGGGATACATTGATGAGAACAGGTGTGGCAATGCAAACATGCCTAAGAGGTGTTAGCCTGCTCTTATTCAGTCTCAGTCTGTCATCTCCTGGTTGTGAGCTCCTGTCAGAGTCTGACAGGAGACAGAGGAGCTCTGTCAGTGTGTTTTTGGGCTGCTTTTGTTAGCATGCAGCCTTGGGCATTTTACAGCCCAATCTGGGCTGTTTCTGGGCTGACTGCCCATTATTTTGGGCAGTCGGATCAGATCTGGCCATAGTCGGCCAGATCTGGCTGGTCGGCCAAATCTGGCCAGGTCGGCCAGTTTGGCTGGTCGGCCAGTTTGCTGGCTGGGGGCTATTTATAGCAGCCCCCCCAGTCAGTCCAGTATTCATGCTCTGCAGGTACAGCACTGCTCCCTCCGTCTCCGTCTCCGGCATTGGTGCTGCCTCTGCTTCCAGTCTGTCCTGGTTCCCTCACTGACGCTCCGGGCTGCGTGCAGGGACTGTTCTGTCCATTCCATTGTATTCAGCATTCATCTCAGTCAGTGCAGACTTTCTTCCTTCATTCTCTGCTTCCTCTCTCTCCTCTCCTCTGTGTTCGTGTTCTTCTTTCGCTGCGCACTCTCACATGGTATCATCGCCTGATTGAGAGCACGGAGGACGAGAGAAATACCTTACTGCTGCTGCCCACAGTTCCTCAACAGCTAGGCGATTCCTTCAGGCGGCTGCCAACAGGTCCATCCCAGCCAGGCGACTGCATCAGAAGGCTGTACAGCCTGCGTTTGCTGTACACAGGGGCTGCCACGTCATCCAGTGACGCAGCAACCCTGCGTTTGCTGCCAGGCGACCTCTTCTGCTGCAGGGCGACCTTCCTACAGCCTGCGTTTTGCTGTTTTGCAGGTCGCTTCTACCCCGGCTGCTCCTATCCTGCAGGCGACCTCTGTCTGGGCTTGTTCCCGGTGCTGGTGGTCTCGATTCTGGTGTTCGACATCAGATCTATTTGCGTTTTGCAGATCCAGGTGTTTGTAGGCACTCTCTGCCTGCGTCTTTGTGGTTGGTGACCACATTGCTGGTCCTATTTCGTCAGCGGCACAACTTTCTTTGGTATTTTGCAGATTGGAAGATGTCTTACCAGTTTTTAGGCTTTGAAGACTCAGAGGATGAGCTTCTTTCTCATCATTCCTCTGAGCGGAGGCGGGACTATCGTGAAGTTCGACATCGGGAAGACCCTCCTCGCACTTGTCCTTCTTCAGTCCATGCATCTCAGAGGGTTCCATCTACTGCGAAGGTTTCTTCAGTGAAGACTGCATCAACTGTGCGGATGCCTTCCTTGATTCCCTCTATCCAGGTGCCGATTCTCCCTTCCTTTCCGAAGGAAGACAAGTTGGATGGTTCCAACTACTCCCTATGGTCATGCAAGGTGGCTTGTATCCTTGATACCTTTGATCTATGGGAGCTTGTTTCTTCGCCCATCGTACGACCCCCCGTGGATTCGTCCGATGGCACCTCTATGGACCGTGCAGCCTTATGGGATAGGCTCAACTCTCGAGCCCGTTCCTTTCTTTTTATGAGTCTCCATGATTCTGTTCTTGTACATGTTCACAGGTTAAAGACCGCGGCGGAAGTATGGACAAAGCTTGCGTCTTTGTATCAGCACAAGACATTTGCCCACAAGATTTCCCTGGAGAAGAAGTTGCGGATGCTCAGTCTTGATGGTTTTTCTTCCATGAAGACGCACATCACGAAGATGGAGGATATGCGAGGCGAGCTAGCCTCTCTTGGTCGTCTGATATCGTCTGAGGATATGGCGATGATTCTGTTGACTCAGCTGCCATCACCTCGTTATGATGTCTTCTACACCAGCCTCATCACTACGAGAACTCGTGAGACTCTCCTATGGGAGGAGCTTTCCCCGCTTGTCTTGGAGCATGACGAGCGACTCAAAGAGGTGGGAGCCAGTGGCTCCACCAAGGCATTTACGGCTGCCACAGGTGGTGGCAAGAAGAAGAAACAAAAGAAGGAGAAGTCCAAGGACAAGAAGGAGGAAGACAAGAAGGATGCGAAGGAGAAGAAGCCCAAGTGTCCCCATTGTGGGAAGGGCACTCATCCCGAGGAGAAGTGTTGGCAGAAGTATCCCCATTTGAAGCCTAAGGAGAAGGACTCGAAGGCGGCCCCAGCCACAACATAATCTGCATTTGTGCATCTCTTTGTTGAGGAAGACACTGCCCTAGCTTCTACCACACAGGAGAAGCCTTGGCTCGTCGACAGTGGAGCATCTTCACATATGACCTTCCGTCAGGATTGGCTTCAGGATCTTCGTTCCAGAGGGGGTACAGTCACCATTGGTGACAATTCTACAGTTCCTGTTCATGGAGTGGGGACTTTACCTATGTTTTCTGACAGGCGGTCTTCCTCCGTCAAAGTTCTCTATGTGCCTGATTTGGGTTTTAACCTATTATCTGTGCATGGTCTTACTCAGTTAGGTACCCGAGTCATTTTTACTCAGGATGCAGTCACAATGGAGGATGCTTCTACAGGTGATGCTCTTTGGACAGGTACACAGGAGGGTGGGCTTTATACGCTCACAGCCTTGGCTGCGCGGACTTCCCATGAGCTTGGGCTGCTCTGGCATGCTCGGTATGGTCATTTGAACCTCGATTCTCTTCGCTGGGCTTCTAGGAGGAAGATGGTGGAGGGACTTCCTGATTTCCCTTCTCTTCACACTTTGTGCCCTAGCTGCTTGAGGGGCAAGCAACACCGGCAGCCTCACCCGCAGGTTGCTTCTAGGAGGGCTACTTCTCCGCTTGAGTTGGTTCATACCGACCTTTGCGGACCTATGGGCACGGCCTCCCTTGGGAAGGCCAAGTATTTGATGCTGATTGTGGACGACTTTAGTCGTTATGTGTGGCCTTATTTCTTGGAGTACAAGAGCGAGGCGTACTCCCGTTTCTATGGGTGGCAGGTGTTTGTGGAGACCCAAACAACTTCCAAGGTTCGTGGTGTTCGAGCTGATCACGGTGGAGAGTTCACTTCTCACCTTTTCTCTCAGTTTTGCAGGGATCATGGTATTCGGGTGGAGTATTCCCATCCGAACACACCATCAGAGAATGGTGTGGTGGAGCGTGCGAATCGGACCATGATTGAGATGGCCCGATCTATGCTGGAGCATAGGAGTCTTCCTCATTTCCTTTGGGGTGAGGCGGTGGCTACAGCGGTGCATATTCGCAACCGCTCTCTGACTTCGGCGTTACAGGACATGACTCCATATGAGGCTTTCTTTGGAAAGAAGCCTTCCGTGTCCCATTTTCGCATCTTTGGGTGCGATGCTTTTGTCCATGTGGACAAGAAGAAGAGGAAGACGAAGTTCGACTCTAAGTCGAGAAAGCTTATCTTCGTTGGTTATAGTATGACCACGAAGGGATATTGGCTCTACGACCCGACGACGCGGCAGGTTGAGGTGAGCAGGGATGTGATCTTTGATGAGGCTTCGGCCTCTGAGGATCCGATTGATGGTTCTATTTCCGATGTTTCTTCATCATCTCCGGACCCCCCCCTCCCCCCCCCCCCCCACCTTCTCTCCCTTCACTTCCTTCCAGGATTACCCTTAGCACCCCCCCTATTCCTCCTCCTTCGGCTTCCCTTTCCCCTTTGGTGGATGTGCCTTCGTCTTCTACGAGCTCTTCTACCGCCACTTCGGGATCTTCACGGGATATACAGCCTTCTTCAGATGCGGAGGATCTACCTTCACTCAGTGAGGGGGAGTTCCTCTCCGATTTGGGTGCTTTACAGGTTTCGGAGACCCCCCGGTCTCCCTCACAGAAGGAGTCTCTCAGGATTCCTTTGTGGTATCGCCGGCTCATGCAGGATTCAGGTGTTACTCACTTTCCTGCTTCTTCTATAGGTCCTCGTCGATCAGCCCGTTTACAGGCCCAGCGGGACAGTTCACTATGTGTGAACTATGCTCTTATGTCACAGATTCTTCAGGATTCCGAGCCTTCCACTGTGGAGGAGGCTCTTGCACAGGATATTTAGAGACAGGCTATGCAAGCCGAGCTCGACTCCATCGAGCGAAACCATACGTGGGAGCTTGTACCGCGTCCCGCGAAACGGAAGGTGATTGGTGTGAAATGGGTCTTTAAGACCAAATATCTTGCAGATGGCTCCTTGGATAAGCATAAAGCTAGGCTTGTTGCCAAGGGTTTTGCTCAATGTGCAGGGTTGGATTACTTTGAGACTTTTGCTCCTACAGCTAGGATGTCCACCATCCGAGTGCTTTTGGCTCTTGCTGCTCACCACCGTTGGCCTGTCTATCAGATGGACGTCAAGTCTGCTTTTCTGAATGGCGTTCTTGAGGAGGAGATTTATGTTTCACAGCCTCCTGGTTTTCTTGTGCAGGGGAAGGAGGATCATGTCTACAGGCTGCGGAAGGCTCTTTATGGCCTAAAGCAGGCTCCTCGTGCTTGGTACCAGCGGATTGACTGCTTCTTTCTACAGAGTGGCTTTGCGCGCTCGGCTTATGATCCCAACCTCTACTTACGGGTTGTGGATTCTCTTTCGGTGTTCCTCATCTTGTATGTGGATGATCTTATCATTACAGGGAGTGACACTCAGCAGGTGGAGCATACACGGTCCATTCTACAGCAGGAGTTTGACATGACGGATCTAGGGATCCTTCACTTCTTTCTAGGTCTGGAGATCTATCAGATGGCACAGGGCATTTTTATCTCGCAGCACAGGTACATCTCCGAGCTTCTTTCGGAGTTTGATATGGCTGCGTGTCGGCCTATCTCATGCCCTATGGACCCTGAGTCCAAGCTTTTGACAGCTGGGGTTCCTCTTACCGATCCCACCCGTTACAGGTGCCTTGTCGGCTCTCTTATCTGGCTACTTCACACTCGGCCGGATATCTCCTTTGTGGTGGCTTTATTGTCTTCCTTTATGCAGACTCCTACCCAGGATCACTGGCAGGCGGCCTTGCGGGTTCTTCGCTATTTGCAGGGGACTCGATCCTTTGGGATCATGTATGGAGATGGGATTACCCTTTCTGGATGGAGTGATTCTGATTGGGCAGGTGATGTGGATTCGCGACGATCCACTACAGGTTATGCTTTCACCCTTGGATCTGGTGCTGTCTCTTGGAGCAGCAAGAAGCAGCCTACTGTGGCACTTTCTTCTACAGAGGCTGAGTATCGGGCCCTATGTTCGACCGCTATGGAGGCAGTTTGGCTCCATCGCTTACTCGCGGAGATTGGCTTTTCCCAGACCGGACCTACGGAGCTGCGCGTGGATAACCAGAGTGCTCTTGCTCTGGCTAAGAACCCGGTGTTTCATGCTCGTACGAAGCACATTGAGGTTCAGTATCACTATGTTCGCGAGCGGATCGTGGATTCGGAGCTGGTGGTGGTCTATTGTCCTACGGCGGCCAATGCAGCTGATCTCTTTACGAAGCCTTTGCCTCAGGCTTCTTTGCTTCATCACATGCGGTTCTTGGGTCTTCAGACTCTCCCAGGAGTTGAGAGGGGGTGTTAGCCTGCTCTTATTCAGTCTCAGTCTGTCATCTCCTGGTTGTGAGCTCCTGTCAGAGTCTGACAGGAGACAGAGGAGCTCTGTCAGTGTGTTTTTAGGCTGCTTTTGTTAGCATGCAGCCTTGGGCATTTTACAGCCCAATCTGGGCTGTTTCTGGGCTGACTGCCCATTATTTTGGGCAGTCAGACCAGATCTGGCCATAGTTGGCCAGATCTGGCTGGTTGGCCAAATCTGGCCAGGTCGGCCAGTTTGGCTGGTCGGCCAGTTTGCTGGCTGGGGGCTATTTATAGCAGCCCCCCCAGTCAGTCCAGTATTCATGCTCTGCAGGTACAGCACTGCTCCCTCCGTCTCCGTCTCCGGCATTGGTGCTGCCTCTGCTTCCAGTCTGTCCTGGTTCCCTCACTGACGCTCCGGGCTGCGTGCAGGGACTGTTCTGTCCATTCCATTGTATTCAGCATTCATCTCAGTCAGTGCAGACTTTCTTCCTTCATTCTCTGCTTCCTCTCTCTCCTCTCCTCTGTGTTCGTGTTCTTCTTTCGCTGCGCACTCTCACAAGAGGGTTCACAATCGAGGGGAAACAGAGCTGCTACAATCCTCTCGAGTCTCTTTGCCAACCTATTGCAAGAATGGCTCTTATGGTAGCATCCTCAACAAATATGGCGTGCTTGGTGAAGACAATACAATACTAAGTTGGGTAAGGCCATGAAGAAAGAGAAGATGGAACCCTAAGGTTAGAACACGGTGGATTTCCTCTATAGTGCTTGGAGAAGGATGGTTAGACAACAAAGGTGAACTACTAATACCACAAATAGACATCAATGAAATGCCACCTAATGTGATTGTATCCTCTCGAGAGCCAATAACCTTGATGAGTCATGTGACTTGTAGCACTACTATTTGTGCCAAAACCTCTCTAAAGGTAAGAGAGCCAAAGGAGACTCATCCATTGGATGAATACAAAGGAATGCTGGCTTTGTTGTGATGATGCGACTAAAGGTTGATGTGGAAGTAGGTGCTATCGCTCCTTCCTTTGCACTAGGATGAAGGTGAGGATACTTCTTCTAGCACTTCTCCTTGGGTTGCGAGGTCTTCCCATAGTGTGGACATATGGGATATCCTTTATGCTTTCCATGTGTGTCAAAATCAGAATTTAGCATGACTTTGATTCGCTTGTCTTCTTCTTCTCTTTCTTTTGCTTGGACTATCCTATGCCCAAAGAAGATGTCACGAGTCCTTTGAAGTCACAATTTGTTAGCTTACCATTTTATTCTGTTAGTTTGTCATCTCTTGGTTGTGAGCTCTGTCACAGTCTGATGGAGTTTTTGGAGCTTTGACTGTCATTCCACTCTGTTTAGTGTGCATTTCTTGCTTCAGTTAGCTTTAGGTTTGCATTTTCTTCATTTGCTAGGTTCTTGTCGGTTTGGGCAGCCTTTGTAGGCTGTGATCAGCCCTTGATTGCTGCGATTTCCCTGTGGCTCCTCCATCCACATTTTTCACGGTATTTATTGCAATCAAACTGCATATTTTTGCCTATTTTAGGCAGCCGCCCAATTTTTGTGGATATTGGCTATTTATAGCCCACTTCACAGTAGACAAATCATTCATCTTTTGACGTTTGGAGATTGCTGCTGGCTGCACACTTTGTCTCTCCATCTTTGGTGCTGTCATCACTTCTAGCTTGATGTGGTGTCCTCATTGATGCTTTGGGTTGTGTGCATGGACTGATCAATTTATAGCCCACTTCATAGCAGACAAATCATTCATCTTTTGACGTTTGCAGATTGCTGCTGGCTGCACACTTTGTCTCTCCATCTCTGGTGCTGTCATCACTTCTAGCTTGATGTGGTGTCCTCATTGATGCTTTGGGTTGTGTGCAGGGACTGATCAATCCATCATTGTATTCAGCATTCTTTCTAGATTCAATGCAGATTTCTCTTTTATTCTTGCTGTCTTTTTTCTTCTCCTTTTCTGTTCACGTTTGTGTTCCTTTTCCGTTGCGCATTCACATGGTATCAAAGCTTAAGTGAGGACGCAGAGCTTTCCTTTCGAGAAGACCACTCTACTGCTGAAAACACAAATTTTCAGCCTGCTTTTTGCTGCAGAAAACATAGATTTTTTACATTTTACAAGTGCTTTCGACAAAGACAGAACATCTACAATTGATTTCTTGTAGGTGTAGCTGATTATTCTCTTCGTTGGGGTTCTTCTACAGCCAAACACAACAGATTTAGTGTATTTGCAGGTCTTGAGACATGGAATATCACCGGTTCCAAGGCTTTGATGACTTAGATGAGGAGTCTATTCATATTCCCTCTTATAGGCAGCATGATTATCGCAAACATTGGAGATGCGAGTCTCGTTTTGAACGGGAACCCTCTCTTGGCAGGTTACAAAGATTGGAGCAGCTATCTCCTACCCCCTCTCTTCATGTCTTTCATAGGGCCTATCCTTTTGGCCCTAGGATGCCTATGATGGCACCTGTTGTAGAGGGGTGTTTTTGAAACTAGCCTCCCTTCATGGAAAGGGTGGTAATTTCTTGATTAAGCACTTAATCACAACAATCAGCAAATAAACATAAATTGAAATGTACAAATTACCTTAATAATCTTGAACATTAGATACCTTGTTGGCACCAAAATTGGTGCCTCTTTCGGTATTTCTTTAACTTGATTGCTAATGGGCTGAGTACAAGTAGAGATTCACAATCTCATTTGCTGTTCCAAAAGCCCCTTGCTGTAGCAACAATCAGCAATCAATTCGGCCAATTGCCCCTTGATCCTTCACCTAGGACTTACACAAATGAAACTACCAATTGGCCACATGCTGTCCCAATTTACAATGAATGGGCCGACATCTGAATTCTGTGACAATTACACAAATTTCAGGTGCTGATTTCAGTGTATGATGCCTTCTCTGTTGGCATGGGTTCAAAGGTGGCTGCTAAACCCTAGTTTTTACAAAAATTTAGGGTTTATAGTAGAGATCTCTCTCTACCAAATTGGGTTGAGATCCGCTCAAAATGGTTGAGAAATAGTGAGATATCTTGAGAATGGGTTGGAGAAGGTGAGAGAAAGCCAAGATGAGAGAGAAATGTAATTTTCTTCGTGAGAAAACCCTAAATTCTGCTTGCTGCTTACTCTAGCTTGCATTTAATGTAGTCACCTACTACCAGGAACCTCCAATGTGCTATCACTTGATTAACAATGTTGTTACTAGTCCTTGGAAGGTGATTCCTTATTGTCCCTTGCTCGTTGAGGCCCCCAGATGACCGTCTTCTACAATGAATTGTTATTCTCTGATCAGAAAATAGACGCAGCTCTCTCTCTCTCTCTCTCCCCCAAGCTGTAAACTAATTGAATGGCTGAGACCCAATCTCTATAAACGTTTTCTCAATTTGCATGGACATTTTTGCCAAGTGATAGCCTTCTAAACCCATTTTTCAGCATTTTTCAGCCATTTAATTAATTTTTTAAATTAAATAATCTTAAAAATTAAATTCAACCTTTTGACCTAGCCCAAAATTAAATGTGCCCATCCAGAATTAAATTGGCTGGGCCATTTGCAACTTGGAGTGGTTGCCAATCTCTATTGACTCTTAAATTGATATTAATTAATTAATTAATGCTAGTCCTTGGTAACCACCGATACTTATTGGCCAAATAACTATTCCAGGGTGAAAATTGAGAGCAACTGACCCCCAAAGCCCAGCCAACATAACTTATCATAACTTTTGTCTTTGATACCACTGCATGCATAAGGTCCTTGGTCTGTTACCATGAAATAACTGCCATGTGCATCACATGTACTAAACAATCTTGCACATTTGATTAATAACTTAATCAAATGTTATTAGCAAGATTAAAGCGTCTCAAATTTTCACATCCTCGTTATAGACCTTCCCCTTGAAATCCTTGCAATCATCCTTGATTGCATTGCACTGTGCGAAAAGAAAAGCATATTGTACTAGAAATCCATTGGATGCATCCATGACTCATGTTTCTGAACTGTTCTAACTTCAGAACCATAGTAAAGCATATCCTCAGTATAAACCATGGTTGAGACTGTCAATGGCATTTACTAACGTGCTGTTGTCTATCGAACCAGTTGTAAACCATTGAGAATTGAGCATAATCTGATCATACACTAATCACTTGTTGATCTGAGAATTGATAAAAAATTGCTACAAATGTGACCCCAAATTGATCACAAATTGATTGTAAAAATTGATCAGTAACTAATGCAAAATTGATGCAAAACTGATCCCAATAGTGAACCATAAACGGTTCTCAAACTAATAAAAAATTGAGTTGAAACTGATCATAATTTGATTTCAAAATTGAGGTAAAAGCTTATGCCAAATTGATCATGAACTGATCTCAGAGTGATGCGAAAGTATAATCTCAGTGCAGTGGTAACAACCATACTCATTTGCATACATCTCATATTGACTAGTACACTGAGTAGTGATCTCATGGCAAGACATACTATTAAAATAGTATCTTGGATGCATGCAGAATACATCCGAGATCCACTACATACAAGAGCTATCCACAATTGGAGGAGTAGAAGCGCTAGCTCTTCTTAGAGCATGAAGTAATACTGTGGATCCTTGCTTTGTTGCTCCTAATGGAGCTTGAATTGTAGTCGGCTCTAATTGAAAGGCATCAAGGTAAAGTTGCAACAACTGAGGATGGTTTGCCGAGTCATCCTCTTCCATCCATTTTGCATCCATTGGTGAATAATTTTAAAACTTCACAAAATATCTCTTGGAAACTTTATCTCTAACCTTTTTTTCTTTATATACCAAGATTTACTCAGGTACTAAAATCTCGTCCAACTCCTCAACCTCAGGTTGAATTTCACTAGACATATCTTTTGGCACATCATTACGAACAGGCCTCAACATACTGACATGAAAGGCATTGTGTATCCGTCAATGCGGAGGTAATTATAGCCGATCTGCCACATCATTGATCTTTTTCAATATTTGGAAGGGCCCATAGTATCTCATACTCAACTTTGGATACAATCTCTCTCTTCCCTTTATCTTTTTCAACCTTGCCTTTTTAAAAAGTAGCAATACATAATCACCCTTCGCAAACTGCAAAGCACGTCAATGGTAATCAACTGTCTTTTTTTACTTTTTCTATGATCTCTGAAGTGCATGCTTTATCTTTGCATAGGTTTCATCCAAGTTTTCCACATAACGGTTAGCCTCAAAGATCTTATTCTTAGTTTGCAAGATAGATGGTACCTTCTTGCCACCCTCAACCACCTCAAATGGAGTTTTGCCAATGGAACTATGCACTGTATTATTGTAAATAAGCAAACTCAACTAAGAGCAAATACCACTCCCACAGTGCCATGTGGTATGAGACATAGTACCTTAAAAGATCTAACATTGTGGAATTTGCTTTCTCAAAGTGACTATCTATATATGGATGGAAGGATGATGAGAATTTCAACGTGGTATCCATATTCTCAAACAACCCCTTCCAAGATAAATTGGTCATCCGAGGGTTTTGATCACTAACAATAAACTTTGGTATATCATAATACTTAAAGATGTGTTGCACAAACAATGATCAACCTTTGTTTTCTTTCTCACCGGAATGAAATGGGCTTGTTTGCTAAACTTGCGAACGATAGTCTATATCCCATCATTTCATGTAGGTGTCCTAGCAAGAACAAAAAAAAAATCCATTGCAATGCTCTGCTAAGGCCTATTTGGAATAGGCAAAGGTTGCAACAAACTTTGTATCTTTTGTCTGTCATGGTTTACGTTTTGACATATGATGCATGTCCTGACAAACTGCTCTTCATCATGCCTCAAAGTTGGCTATTAAAAGAAATGATCCACTGCCTTCACTGTAGCATACTTCTATGTCTTGCATACGAAGGAGCATGACTTTTAGTGAATAACTCTAGGCCTTAACTACTTTGTGACACACAATTGTCCATGCATCATTAGAAATCCGTTTCTTAGCACAAAGTGCTCATGCCTCTAGCCATTGCCAAGCTGATCATAAACATTAACAAAGTCCGAATCAACAACATATTGCTCTTTCATGGTATCCAACTCAGCGTGATAGACCATGCTGATAGCTGAAATTTGTGGCTTATGTGATAGTGCATCAGCCATAGTATTCTTTTTACCATCAATATGTACAATGTGAAAATGAAACATAGAGAGAAATTCGCTTATCTCATATGCTTCTTTGACAACTTTGTCTACGTTAGAAAGTACCTCAAAGTCTGATAGTCTGCTTGCATTGTAAAATCAACCCCCACCAAATAATGTTTCCACGTAGACAGTATATGAATTACAACCAAGAGCTCTTTTTCATAAACCTTCAAATTCTTTTTTGCACCATGGAGAATTCGGCTCTTGGAAGCCACAACTCGGCCACTTGCATGAGAATAACCCTAATGCTGTTACCGTATGCATTACATTGAACTATGAATGACTTCCTTATATCAGACAATACAAGCACAAGATTTGAAGTCATCTTTTTCGTTAACTTTTCAAGTGTTGAAATTTCCATTGTTATCGATTTAAATGGCACATCCTTCTTCTGCACAGCATGCAATGGAGATGCAATTTTAACAAACTTGTATACATACTTCTTGTAGTAAGAACATAAACCCAAGAAGCTGTAGATCTCATGCACATTTCTCAAAAGTAGCCATGATCATATTGTCTCAACCTTTGTAGGGTCCATACAAATACCATCGGTCGATAGAATTTGTTTCAAAAAGTGGATTTCATATAAAAAGAAATCACTTTTCTTGTCATTGATAACCGGCCTATGCTCACGTAGTTCATTGAAACACAATGTCCAAGTGTCTTCTATGCTCTGCCTTGTTCTTTGAATAGACAATCATGTTATCAAAGAAAGTACCCATAAATCCTCTATGTGGCCTAAAGATGTGATCCATCATTCGATTGAAAGTCGCTAGAGCATTTGTAAGCCCAAAAGTCATGACAGGAAACTCATATAGTCCAAAAGATATTTTGAAAGCTGTCTTAGGCACATCCTCTAGTCTAATACGTATCTAATGATACCCACTTTTCAAATCTATATGTTGCCTCTCGTAATGTATCCATAACATCATCAATCTGATGAATCAAAAAATGATGCTTTATCGTGATCTTGTTCAGAGCACGATAATCAATGCAAATATGCAATGAACCATCCTTTTTTTGCACTAGAAGCACTGGAGAACAAAAAGGAGACGAGTTGGGTTGAATCAGCTCTTTTTCTAACATCTCATTTACTTGACTCATAATCTCCTCTTGTTGGGCTGCACTGACTCTGTAAGGTTGTTGATTAGGTGGGCTACTTCCAGGGATGAGATCTATACCATGATCTTCCTGCCTTTCAGGCGGTAGTTGCCTTGGAAGTGATAGAGAGAAGCAATCAGCATACATTTTCAAAAATGATATGCGCTTCTTCTTTAACTTGGACGTATTTTCAACATTTTCACTATCATCTTTATCCCTAGTAAAAACCAAGTTCGTTGAAAGATGATTTTTCATTACTTTAGAAATGGTAGTTACAGATACAATAGGTGCAGATTCACCTTTCAACTTTACATCAAGTGTGAGTGCCTTTCCCTTACGTTGAATAACGATCTCTTTTACACGAGAATCAATCACTGCATGCATATAGTGACACCATGGTATACCAAGCAATACATCACAACCCTCAAGTGGAGCAATGAAAAACTCTTCGTTGTCCACATATCCCTGTATATGCAATCGAAGCTTTCCAATGAGTGGTGTGATGGGCTTTGCATGGCCTTTACATGCCATTCCAACTTCCGTCATGGGTCCCATCATATCCTCTCTGATGCCTAGATAGGCTGCCATATCAACAAAGATGAAGTTGGCTCGTTCACCATTATCAAAGAAAATCATTGCACATTGATTCCTAATTTTGCCCCATGCTAGTGCATAACTCAGTAGAATCATTATTGGGTTGATCACTAACAACATCAAGTACCAATTCCATTGATGTTTTGGGCTTATTTCCTTTAGAATCTCATTGATTTTCTGATTTTCCAGCTTACTGCCTATTGGGATAGTCTCTTGCAATGTGACCCTCTTGTTCACATACAAAACATTTATTTGCAGCCATCAATTTCCTACGTTGTGCCAATGTTTTTGAGCCCTTTGTTTGATGTTTTGGCCTGTTTTCAAGCTGATTTTTAGATATGCCCCTTTTCTCAGCCTTAAACAACTTTTTATTTGACTTCTCCCCACTCTCTAGGAAGCCCGAATCCTTCCAACACAACAAAGCAATTGTTGTAGCAGTTGAATTTAATACAAAAATCCCTGATTCCTTTAGGTAGCCCACAAACATGTTTTTCCACTTGCTCATGAAGAGGTACGAGATGATAAGAAGTGATGGGCAGCAATGCATTCCGAAACTTCTTATTGTATTGCTCAAAATTCTTACATTCCTTAGCATCCAGCTTATTCCAAGCTGTCATGATGTCTACCTCAAAGGTATATGTCAACCAATTTGATGCAAACATTTGCTTGAATTGTACCTATGTTTATGGTGCTCTACCTTGCATCAAAAGAGTGGACCACCATTGCAATGCATTCCCTTTTAAGAAAGTGGTTGCCTTTTGAATCTTTGAGGACTCGGTGAAGTTCCCCCTTGAATAGGCTGCATCAAATTGCTGAATGAAAGTCCAAGCTTTCAACCTATCTTATGCATTGCTCAAGGACTCAAACTTCATTGCTTTTCCACCCTCATCAGTCTTTTGCTACCCCTGTGGGTGTCAAGTTATCATACACGGGCTGTTGCAAAAAGGGTGCATTTGCTGAATTTACATCAAAGCCAACATCAAATGGAGCATTTGCATGATCAACATTCATTCCTTGAGTCCCATAAGCATTTGAGGTTGCAGACGCGTTGCCAAACATGCTAGTGTAGATGCATTGCCAAACATGCTATTTTATGCCCTAGGCATCAAACCGATGCTGCCATACATAGGGTTTTCCATATTTCTAGCCATACTTGAATACATTGGGCCTTGCACACCATGCATTGACTATTGCATACCATAGGGATTAGTGCCATACATTCCGGTATGCAGTCTCTATCTAACCATAGCATGAAAAATTGTGCCTCCACCAAAGTATATTGGCTGCCCCATCATAGCATGCATGCTCGGGTGTCCAATATCCATTGGATTGGCACTTCCATGATGGCCTTGCAATTGCATTCCTTGCCTCCTAGGTACTAACTGTTTTGCTTCAGTAGCATCTTTATGAGCTTCAAGTGAAGGCTTTGGTATTATGTTCGGTACACCTTGTTGTCTTGAAGGTGTAGAAGATGTCTTCTTCTTCTTGCCCTTGCTGCCCTTCTTGGGAGTATTAAAAAATCAGGTAAATTGAGGATTCTTTGATTCTCTCCCAAATTTGGGGCATTTTGGATCAGACTTCAGTTGTTGGTAGTTGCCCCAAAATTTGGGCCTTTCTCAAGGATTGGAATTTGGGACCTCAATTTGGCTGCAATGTCCCCAAATTTGGGGCATTGGGATCCATCATCCCGGGATCTAAAAGAGCCCCCAAATTTGGGAGCTGAAAATGCGCCAAATTTTGGGGCATTTTCAGCAAGGGAATGCAGGTTGGAATGCCCCAAATTTGTGGCATTTTGAATCAGTCATCGCCCCAAATTTGGGAGCTGAAAATATGTCAAATTTTGGGGCATTTTCAGCAAGGGAATGCAGGCTAGAATGCCCCAAATTTGTGGCATTTTCAGTAAAAGGAATGCAGGCTGAAGTAGCACCAAAGTTCTGGCATTTTTAGCAAACATTTAACACACGCATGTTGAAATTTTGGCTGCAAATTTCTGCAATTTTATTGAGCTTGATTGATTATTTGTCACTTTTATATAGATGGCAGCATTGATATCCATGGGATCTTCATCATCCTCAGCAGGTACTTCGTCAACAATTGGATGAAGTTGAATCACTACTTGGTCATGGTGGGATGAGATAGATGCAGGGGTGCCATTGAGAGGTGGAGAGGCTCGCCCTTGGAAATGCAAACTTTGCTCTTGTGCTCGCACTAGTGGGGCTAATAAAGTGAGAGCCCATCTTCTACACGAGGAGGGAAAAGAGGTGCGTTTTTGCACCAATGTATCAATTGAGAAAAGGTAGGAGTTACTTGACCGCATAGCCACTTCTATGGCGAATTCACATGCCAGGAGGACTCCTAATATAGCTGTGGATCCAACAACATGAACTCCAAGGCTAGCAAGGCATGGTGCTTCATGTAGAAGACCACCGAGATTAGTGGCTACTCAGCCTTCTTGTGGGTCATCAGTGGCAGTAGGTCGTGGCGTTAGACAAAGTTCATTGCACACTTCATGGAACCAAAGAAAAAAGAGGAAACAGATACAGCAATGTCACACTTTTTTTACCATGACCATATTGCATTCGAATCAGCCAAGTCACCTTATTTTTTAAATATGGTGACAAAGATTCAAAGTATGGACCCACATATAAGCCCCTTTCATAAAAAACTATCAAGACTACATTGCTTCAGAACTACACTGTGACAGACTTGCGAGTGTGCAAGTCACCTGCCATATTTGCATCACAGTAACCTTGCAAACCAAGCGCACCTTGCCCATAGCAAATACACTTTCTTTGTGTACCCTTTAGGTATCGAAAAATACACTTCACAACCTCCCAATGTGTTTTGCTAAGATTTGACATAAACTTGCCAACAACTCCCACTGTATGAGCAATGTTTGGACGAGTAGCAACCATAGCATACATAAGAGAGCCACAAGCCGATGCATAAGGGACTCTCTTCATAGCATTTGCTTCCACGTCATCTTTTGGGCTGTTGGCGTTACTAAGCTTAAGATAAGGAGGTAAGGGTACCCCAAGAGGCTTAGCTTCAGCCATGTTAAATCTGTCTAGTACCTTTTCAATGTACTTTTCTTGAGATAAAAACAACAATTTCTACATTCTATCTTTGCGAATCCTCATGCCCAAAATATGCTCTACATTCCCCAAATCTTTCATGGAGAAGGCTGATTTCAGCTGATTTTTGAGAGCATCCAAGCTAGTCTTTCTTTGCAACATATCATCCACGTACAAAACAAGTATGATGGGGTTGCTTTGTGTATCCTTTTTCATGTACAAACAATGATCTGCATGGCTGCATGTAAACCCATGAGATAGCATAAAAGTGTCAAACTTTTTATACCACTGCCGTGATGCTTGCTTCAGCCCATACAGACTGCATTTTAGTTTATACACCATTTGTTCTTTTCCAAGAACTACAAAGCCCTCAGGTTGTTTCATGTAAATTTCCTCATCAATGTCACCATGCAAGAAAGCTGTTTCTACATCCATTTGGTATAACTCTAAGTCCAATACAACAGTGAGAGCAAAAAGCACATGTAGAGTGGTCATCTTCACAACAGGTGAGAAGACCTCTTGGAAGTCAATCCCTTCCTTCTGTGCATACCCTTTAACAACTAGTCTTGCCTTGTACTTCAGTTTCCTATCAACTGTCTTTACTTTGTAAACCCATTTTGTTTGGAAGAGGCTTTCTTCCTTTGGGCAACGACACAAGATCCCAAGTATCATTTGCATATAGAGTTTTGATCTCTTCTTGCATAGCTAGCTCCCACTTATTGCTGAATTCGCATGACTTGGCCTCTTTGTATGTAAGAGGCTTACCCTCATCTGTAAGCATCACATAATGCAAGGAGGGGTTAAATCTATGTGGTTGCTTTCTTATGCGTGTAGACCCGCGAACCCAATGATCAACATTTTCAGGAATTGGGTCTACATTTGGAGGTATGTTATTTTCAGCATTTATTGGTTGCTGTAAGCCATTTTCAGCATGTTGTTCATAGTGTACAACACCTTCATTTTCATTACCAGCACCTGCATTTTCATAATCAGCAAGTCTATCTTGCTGTCCATGACCTCCTTGTGCTCCTATTTGCTGTCCACCATCATCTGGCCCAAAAATAACTGGTTGATCATCAGTTTCAGCCTATGGTACAACACCATGAGGCTCATTTTTTGAAGTAATAGGTGGCTGCAAATTCTGAAATTTGATCTTTTTCATATCTTCATTAGAGGCTAAAGTACCTTTCAGCAATTTTGCCTCATTAAACACAACATTACGATTGCGAATAATTTACTTGGATTGAGGTAACCACACTTTATAGCCAAATTCACCCTCATTACCATAGCCCATGAAAATGCGTTTGGTGGATTTTGGGTCAAGTTTGTTATACCACACTCTTTCACATAAAGTCCTATTATATCTTTCAGCCATCCCATTTGAAGAAGGGCTGTAAGCTCCCTTTTAATTCCATGCAAGTCACAAAAGGACTTGAATTCAGTAGATGTGAACTCACCCCCATTACCAGTTTTCAAGCATTTTAGCTTTCTACCTGTGTGAGTGGTAACAAATGCATGAAAAGTTTTAAAAACAGCAAATACTTCACTTTTCTTTTTCAATAGGTATACCCAAATCTTTTTGGAACAATCATCAATAAAGGAGACAAAATATGTAGCACCACCCAACGATTTCACGGGCATACTACATACATTAGAATGCACTAAGTCCAAGACATTGGACTTACGAGAAACACTAGAGTAAAATAAATTTTTTGTTTGCTTTCCAAACTGACACTTATTACAAAAGTCAAGTTTAGAGCCTTTTCCATCAACCCTCTTCAAAGAGGTAAGGACATCAGGTTCTTTGTGGCTCATATGGCCTAATCTCTTATGGCATAACTCGAAGTGACTGCCAATTTCAGCAACTGCAAGAAACTTACCATTCAAAGCTTTACAGTGCAAACAATACAAAGTGCCCTTCTTGGTTCCTTTTGCAATCAACATGGAATCCGTTTTCACTTTCCACAATCCACCACTAAACAATGTAGTGTAACCATGCGAGTCAAGCTAACCAATGGATAGTAAACACTTTTTAATGCCAGGCAAACATACGACATCTTTCAACACAAGATCTTGCCTATTGTCTAAAGACAAGTGTACAATGCCAATCCCATCAATGCTGCAAGTATGGTTATTTCCAAGATACACCTTTCCATAACTGCCTGCATTGAACATAGCAAAACACTCCAAGCAAGGAGTTACATGGAAAGAGGCACCAGAGTCTACAATCCAAGTTTGAGTGACACCATCATCAATTGACAAAAGTGTATCAATCACATCAGCCTTGGTAATCTGCATATCTTGCATGTGACATACAAGGGCATCATAATCAACTGCACATAATACATTAGCCTCTGTATCCGAAAGCTCCTCTATGATCACATTGGAAGCCACATTGGCCTTTTCCTTGCCTTTGATTGCCTCAGATGCATTCATCTTATCCTCCTTTTTGTCTCTTGCATTCTTCTTTCTCTCTTGTTCCTTCTTGTAATACTTGCAATCAGGTTTCTCGTGGCCCTTCCGACCACAATGATAGTAAGTAATGTTACTTTTTTCTTTTCCTTTGCTTTTGCTTCTGATTCTCTGTCCTGAATTTGCATTTTTCTTTTCAGCCTCGCCTCTTACATTATAAGCTGAGTTGCTGCCTTCTCCACTAGACATACGTCTAATTTCTTCATTCAAGATTGAACCCCTCACCCCATCATATGAGAGATTGGGGTTATTGCTGAGAGAAATCACCGTCTCCCAAGAGTCCGGTAGTGTCATGATAAAAAAGATCGCCCTCAACTTATCATCAAAGTCCAAATTTGCATCCTTGAGCTAATTTAAAATGCCTATAAATGCACTCAAGTGCTCAGCTGTAGGCTTTGACTCATCTAGTTGCATATTCACCAACTTGCGTATTAAATGCACCTGATTAACATGTATGGTGATCTCATAGGTAGTTTTCAGCTTCTCCCATATTGCATAACATGAATCTAAACCCTTAATGTTTGTTAAGATGTCATCAGTGACACCCATCTTAATGTAAGCCGCAACCTTTTCGTTTACTCTGGTCCAATTTGCATCAGACATTTGTGTGGGTTTATCTTCTTGCAAAGCACCCTCACAATCCTTTAGGAACAATATGCCCTGCATATGGTCTTTCCAAAGGTCAAAGCCATGACCATCAAACCGTTTGATTTCCATCAAACTCTTGATGTCTGAACTGGAAGAAGTTGCAGCCATTTTATCATGAACACAAGAGTAAATGCCCCTGAATTGCAGAAACACAAGCTGAACCAGCAAACACATTGCTGTTCTTCCTCAAACTGTTATAAATCTTTGCTGTTTGTACATGAACCAACCACCACACAGGCAAAAATGTAGAAATTTACCAAATTCTGCACAAACCCCCAAAATTTCAGGTTCAGAAGTGCATAAATGTCAGCCAATCTGACCTAGCTGAAGAAAATTTTACAAATACATAAAAAGCCCCAATTTTCTGGGATCCAATGCCAAGAAATTTTACTCAAAAGAGTGAAATTTTGACAAATTTGGCAAAATCCCCAATTTAATTGAGGTCACAACATGCAATGTTTGCAATTTTTGACTTGAATGCCTCTGCCAGGCATAAACGAGGTCAAATCTGGAAAAAGCCCCGAATTTTCTGGCTCGAATTTGCATAGAATTAACAACTGTGCTTTCACATGAATCCCTGTTAAGAAGAAGGGGGTAACTTTGAAATTAAAGAAATTTACACAGAATTGACAACTGTGCTTTCACTCGTGAATCCGAGTTAAGAAGAAGGGGGTAACTTTGAATCCTTGTTAAGAAGATGGTCCCCAGTGCGTGTGTCGTCTGCTCGACTGTTGCCCTGTTGCCCGATTGCTGCCACGACTGCTGCCTTGTGAGTTGCATGCAGGCTTGGTGTCAGAGTGCAGCGATGCGGAAGCGTAGGACAAAGACTGAGAGAGAGTGAACATTGAGAGGAGAGAGAGAGAAAAGGAGATTGTGTAACGAAGAAAATCTGCGGTGTAGTATGCTGTATAAGAGTGCAGAAATACACAAGGAGGCAGAGGAAATATCTGCGTATGTCTCTGACTTGATGACCTCGATCTCTGTCAGCCCGAGCACAGTCTGTCTCAGCCAACAGATCTCAAGATCAGAATATAATCACAATGTGCTGAGGGACTGCTATATAAAGCAGAAAAGAAAAGGTCAAAAAAGATCAGTCGGCTGCATTAAATGCAGCCGATTGACATAAATATGTCTGATTGCTGCAAGTACTGGCTGACTGTGCAAACTGTGCCACGTGGCACCTTGTCCGACCTGTTGACGTGGCATCTTGCCGCATTGCCAACTTGTCCTCTGTGATTGCTGACATGGCACTTTGGCTGTACTGCTCTGCCCATGGCTGTCTAGGGAATGACTCTCTAACACTTGGTGCCACATGTTGTAGTGTCGCTTGTGACCCCTGTAGTGAGCCCGTCGACTGCGACTTGACTGTCGCTTGATTGCTGCCCACTACTCGTCTCCAGTTGGTGGTCTTGGGAAGCGTGCGAAACCTTAAGCTCTGATATGAGTTGTTGGATCTCAGTTGGGAATGTGCAATAGTTCGAGGAGGAGTGAGAGTGAGAGTGATGGCTCGAGTCAGAAGGGGAGAGTGAAGTACGATTAGATTTGAGTGTATCAACAATATGTTGGTACACAAAGAATAAAATGTATTTATACTTAGGGCACGTAAGGGTGCATTCACATGTACAGCTAAATAATGTGCGTGTATTAGACATGGATGTCAAGGGGGCCTTTATCCCTACAGATAGATGATATCTTTGGAGAATATGGCCATGGTTCTTTTTACCCAATTGCCATCTCTTAAGTATGATGTCTTTTATGTCTGCCTTTTGACATCAAGAGCACGTGAGATTCTTCTTTGGGAGGAGTTAGCCCCGCTTGACTTAGAGTAGGACGAGTGTCTTAAAAAGAGGCAGTTTGGCTTTGTTGCTTGTTGGTAGACATTGGCTTTCCACAGACATGATCTACATAACTGCACATAGATAACCAGAGTGCCTTAGCTCTGGCCAAGAAGTTACAACCCTTAGTTTCATGCCCACACGAAGCACATAGAGGTTCAATACCACTTTGATTGGGAGCAGATCATGGATTTTGAGTTAGCAGTGGCCTATTGTCCCATAGCGGAAAATGTGGTGGATCTCTTCACAAAACCTCTTCCATGGAGGACAATGCAGCGGATCTCTTTCACAGGTCTCTATGCTTCATCATATGAGGATGTTGGGTCTTCAAGCACTCCCAGGATCTGAGAGGGGTGTTAGTCTTTCATCCTTTGTCAGAGTTCAACGGAGACATTGGAGCTTTGACTATTGTTTCCACTCTGTTTAGTATGCATTTTCTTCTTCAATTAGCTTTACGTGTGCATTTTCTTCATCTACTAGGTGCATGTCAGTCTAGGCAGCCTCTATCGGCTGTGAACAGCCCTTGACTGCTGCGATTTTTCTTGTAGCTGCCACATCAGCATTTTTTGCTGCATTTATTGCAGTTGGACTGCATATTTTTGCCTATTATAGGTGGGTTGGCCAGTTTTTGTGGATCTTGGCTATTTATAGCCCACTTGGTAGGAGATAGATCATTCATCTTCTATCTTTTGCAGGCTGCACACTCTGTCCCCTACTCCATCTCATCTCTGTCTCCGGTGGTATGATCATTTCCAGCCTGATCCGGTGCCCTTGCAGATGCTTTGGGCCGCTCGCAAGGAGTTGATCAGTCCATCATTGTATTCAGTATTCTTTCCAGATTCGGTCTAGATTTCTCTTCCATTCCTACTATCTTCTCTCTTCTCCTTTTCTCTTTGGTTTGTGTTCCTCTTTTGTTGTGCACTCTCTTGTTTAAGATGACTTGCTGCTGTTGGTGATATCAACTTGCTTACAGGTCGCCTGGCTGTAGAATGTCCCAAAAGATGATGGTATTAGCAAAACACAGGTTGTTGGACTGCTGGCTGCATAAAATGCAGCAAAGGGAGAGGGCCAGCTGCAAATGCAAGGAGTAGATGGCTGCTGATGAAAAAACACAGCACTAGAGAGGAGACCCTTTTGTGTTCCTAATGCAGCTCTGCAGCCTTTTGGGAATGTTGCCACAGCAGTAAACAACAAGGATGTGTTAGCAGAGTACATATCCAAGGTGACAGGACTCATTGCTAGATTGCATTTCTGCTTTATGTCAAGTGCATTAAATGCTGGCCAATTGGTATTTTGGGCCACATTTATGGCTCGTCGACTGGTCTTTATTGTTGTATTACTTTTTGCCTATTTATAGGCAGCCTGTCATCTGTTTCATACACTTGAATTCTCAGCACACTGCATCTGTTGGAGAGGGGGAGAGTGCAACATTCTGTTGGTTGCCCAAAGCCCGTGTCATTGTATATACACTCGAGCCTTGGTGTATGGATTCCATTTCCTGCATCTATTCTCTCTGAATTCATTGCATTATTGCTGTTCTTTTGTGCTATTTGTATTTACAGCAGACCTATCAACACCATCTCTTTGCTTCTGTCGCTCCATGCTTTTCTTGACATATTATCAGAGCTCAAGTCTCTTGGTTTTCAGGTCTGAGCATGTGTTGAGTACTCCAGTTTGTTGCGCTTGCTGCTGTCCTGATCCAGGCAGGCTTGGCGACAGTTTCCTTGGCTGGGCAGCAGTTTTCAGCAGCAGGGCAGCTTGTTTTGACAGCCTGCACCTGTATTTTGCTGTTGTTCCTGCATTTTCATTGTTCCAACCTGTGTTTTTTCAGCCTGTGTTTTCAGCTCAGCTGCTGACATTTTGCTTTTGTGCTGTCAGTTTCCTATTTTTTCACATGCTTGAGCATCCTCAACCGGCATTTTCAGCCTGATCGGACACATTTAGAGGAGGAATCACATGTTGGGGGTCGTGCTTTTGTCACTGTGCTCTCACCACATCTGTTCCTCTCTGTTTTAACTTTTATTTTGCTTGAACTATTGAACTTCTGGTATTTGGCTGTTAATCTGAAAGTGCCTCTCTCTCTCATACCCCTTACACCACTTACCTTCCTTTCTCCTCTTTGCATCTCACCACTTCTCTTTGTGAAAGGCCATTTGAAAACCTCCTTTTTGAAATAAAATTTGATAATGCTAGAAGACAAAGAAGACATTCAGAGTTTCTATGTGCTTTCGAATCGTCTGACATGCATGGGATTATTACAAGTTATTGGCTTTCCTAATCACTTCTTGTGGATACCTGGTGTGTAAATATCCTGGGTATATTTTTTGGTCTTGCAGAATCAAAGGATTATAGATTTTGGAGTTGCATTTCCTTCATGGAATTATATGTTCTTCTATTTGTGATAGTCAGTGTGAGTTTTGGACTGTGCTAGTCTGTCATGGACGTGTCTGTATGAAGGTCTGTCGAATCTTAATTGAGAAGCTTCAAACCATGATACAAGTCTTTGGAAGGGCAAAATTAGTGTCGATCAATGTTTGTGGTGTTTTTGAAGGGCTGCTCTTATTGTTTGGCTATGCTTAAAGTTTGTCACTGAAAACAGTTTGATCTGTGAACAGCCAGATGGTTTTGACGTAGATCTTGAACAGAAGGTGAAAGATGAACCCATTGGGCATGAAAGAAAGCGGAGAAAAGAGGGTAAGAGCCCTGATAGGAATGAGTTTGTTGTGAGACAGCAACAAGGTCATGGCAGGTACGTCAAACTGAACTTAGGGTTGGTCCACAAGTAGGTTTTGCATTAGCTGTTTGTTGTTAAGTTTTCCCTTTGCATTTCCAATAGCAAGAGGTTACAAGTTGCGTTTTTGATTGGCATAGGAAGTGTTTATCATGTAATCACACATCTGCCAATTGTTGTCAGTGACAGAGTAATGGAGCATGTTCCAGGGCTTCCGAGGGCTGGTAGGTCCTAAATCTTCTGTAACCTGGAGGCTTTTGTTTTTTGTGGCTGTTATTTTTCCAACTTGCTTTGTGCTTAGACAGAATCTCTAGTTGCAGGAGGTCGAGGTGTTAACATGCACATAGGTTTAGGCCTAGCCAGTCTGGCACCAGGTATTATGGGACCTGGAAGGCCATTTATGCCTCTTGGAATTGAAAGTCTGGCCCGAGGATTAGGTCCTCTTGGAGGGATTTCCCTTCATGGGCGGCCTCCGGTAAGTTTGTTATATTTGTATCTTCCATCGGATCATTAGTATCCGAATTATTCTCTAAGCATACTGTTCATATGTTGTTTTCAAAATTCTGCAGGCCCACCTGGAAGAGCTTTTGGTGCAAGATCAGATGTTTAGGGCTCGGGCAATGCAGCTGGCACCAGGGTCTATAGCAAGTGCTGTCCGGTTCCCTATGAATGGTCCTTTGGGGCCTGCAACTTTAAGGCCTTTATGGGGGTTCGATGTTTTAGGACCTGGGTCACACCTTTTAAAGCAGTTTCATCAGCCACACTCAGAATTTGTATCTCAATTCAACTTTTCAGGACATGGTCAGAACATTGGTAGAGGCCAGCGGCCAACAGTAGTGTCAGGAAGATTAAATGGATCTAGAAGACAGGTAGATTCGGTGTCAAGTGGTGGTGTAAGTAGGCTGTGTGGCTGGCTGTCAGAGCCTGCAGAAATGCAAAACCTAAGGAGGGGGCGTGGGCAAAGTCATGGACTTCCATCAGGTTTCTGTGCAGAAAGAGAACCCGCTTTTGGAGACCATGGGTCAACAGGATGGTGTTTGAACCCTGGCAATATGTTTAGATTGGCCATAGGAGGTCAGAGTATGGCAGCAGATTTTCCACATGTTACTGCAGATGAGGTTAGGATACACTTGTCCAGCCAGAACACCTCTGAAACTGGCAAGCACATGGTGGGCAATGAGATTGATGCAAGGTTTAAAATTGAAAAAGGAAGATTCGAGAGGAGAAGGATGCATCAAGCTGGGAGAGCTAGTTGTGATGATATGACAGGGGGCAGTTGTGACAATGGCAGGACAGTGAAGCTTAAGACTGTGAAGGTGGGGAATGCTCCAAGTTCAGCTACTGGAAGCAATGTCATTCAACTACTTCAACCAGTGCGCAAAAGCAGGTTTTTCTGAAATTTTAAGTCAGTAATTTACAGAATGGTTCTTCATTTAACACAGTCATCTAGCTGAGTGTCCATTTTTTATGTACACTCTTTGCCATTGCAAGTTTTGCAGTGACACTTCTTGAATGTAGATAGCACATTCAAGTTAGCATACTCAAATTCCTTTAAATAGTCTCTGTCAGTACTTTCCTTTCATTATGCTTTGTTTGCTATTATTTTCAGTGATTATGTTCTTGGCTCATCCTTACAGTTCTCAATGCAATATAAGACTTTTTAAGGTTTTCTTGGAGGTGTGCTTGTATCATCACAAATGACACTGTTTAGCTGGTCATTCATGCATGTAGTTTTACTTTCTTGGAAAGCAGTCAGATAGCACTTTCCCTTGTTGCAGGGTATTGACTGTCAGCGGCCTTCCAGAAGACACTCCTATGTCAACCGTTATGGAAGCCTTTGAAAAGTTGGGTAAAATAACGGTAAGTCTTGAATGTGATGCAATGTAATTTACGGTTTCCGAATTAGTTGGAGTGTTCCAAGTTGCAGAATTATGCATTGGCTTGCTGCACTTCGTAACATTCTAAGCTTTAATGTAACATTGACACATTTGTAGATACTGTGTATTTGTAGACATAAAAACTGCATGCATTGTGTTGTGTCAGTAGTGGCGCTAGGTGTGAGTGCATGTATGCTCTGTTGTCACGGGCATGTGGGTTTGCATGTGCATTGGCATAATTTTGTAGCTGGAACTGTATACATTTAAGAAAGTTGCTGATGTGCATTGCGAAATCTTTGACTGGCAGGATTTTAGGAAAGGTAATGAAGGAGATTTTACAATTTGGTATTCCACTGAAACAGAGGCAGTAACAGCCAAACGCAATATGCACAGGTAAAAGGTTGAGAAGGACAGCAATCAAATACTGTAAGAGGAAATCGGGTTTCTGGATGGAATAAATAAAACCGTATTTCAAAGAGTTAAACAGGGATGAGAAAACTGGCAAGGTTTTAGTGGTCATATTCATTCATCAATTCCTTCTGTGGGCTATCGTGACATCCGAATATATGCTATTTAAAGATAATCAGAAGCAAAATGATTGTATATACAAAGCTTAGTCACCGTTGATAGCCTGGACTGGTCGTTTTGGCTCACATTGGTTTTTGTGGTTTTACAGATCACAGATTGCTGGCAAACAGATAACTGTTGAATATGCTCACCAGTGATTGTGTCTAAATGCCAACTGCTGTGGAGTTGTTGGATTTAGTGAACCAAGGGACAATTCTGTTGCTTTGACTAGCAGTGTCTCCAACCAGCATAATACTTAAAAACGTGACCTTTGTTTGGCTTGGTTAATACCACTCCTTATATAAAGAGTTTTCATAGTGGAAACATGTCTATTACATCTATCCACCATGTCTGAAGTAATATGGTGGGTGATACCCTATTGATAAAAATCTGTGTGCTTTTGTCAATGAGCTCTATTTAGTGTTATAGAATGGGATGTTGACTTTGCATGCATGGGGCAGAGACAAGCAGACAATCGGCTTTCACTTTGTACTATCATGTCCACCCATACAACCATTTTGAGTTGCAGCTATTGTGTACTAGATTCTGCTAATTGTGCTAACAAAGAGAAAATTAGTGTGTGAAAAGTTCGATGCCTATCATAAAACCAGCTGACCTTCCAAAGTGTGGTCATTTTATACCTTGCAGTTACCCCTGGAGCACTTTATTTTTTTTGTTTAATAGACAAGCACACTCAAAAAGTGTGAGTAGAACAGGGTGAGGATGATACTTAGTGACTGCTTAGGTTTAAAAGCTTGGAGATGAAGACTTGGCATGAGGTTCCTATGAGAATACAAATGTAGAAAATCACAAGCTAAAAACTAAGTTCACATATGTATGGAAGCCTTGTTGGGGTTGATGGCTTCCAAAGATCAAAGCAGTTTTCATCATTAATCCAACTACTAGCAACCATTTCCACATTTGCCTGTGTATCATACAAAATGGTTCTAGGCATCTGGCACACTATTCTGGTTCCTCGTTCTTCTAAGGTGTGTTTGGAACTAAAAGAACAAAAGTTTAATTAAAACAGAGTTCCAGATATGCTCCTAGCAGATGAAAATGTAGCTGTCTGGACTCTGCTTCTCGAGTTTGACATTCGTGCAGTTATCACCCATGAGAATAATGTTATCAAGTGCTGCTCCTGTACACCTAAACTATCGAATACTTGCTTTACTTGTCTGATGCAAACATTGTTTAGGGTCCAAAGTAAAATTCTCATAACCTGAGTACTCACACTTAGCTATATCAACCAAATGAGGCGAGAATTTTTGGGATTAAGAGTTCGGACCGTTGCACAGGAATGTTCTTTCTATGAAGACGGGACAAACAAGATAATATAGATTTGGTATAATGACACGTTGATTCTCTAAATGGTAGTGCAGTCCCCTCCAAATGTTAGCTGAGAGCAAGCAATGGGATGTTAAGGTAGTTTGCAAGTTGAATGAGCAATGGAGTTTGATTGATTAGTGAGCCTCCATGATGACCCCACCAAGGACTAAGGAGGACAATTTATTGGGGGTTTGTGTGGGTAAGAGCTTGGAGTTACATTATTATATGATGTAAACATGGGTGCCCAAAAAATTGATGTACCTAGCAAGACTTTTGACTCACACTATCATGATTCGGAGTGCGATTGCATATTGCCAGGCCATCACCTTTATGGTGTAGTAGCTTTAGTGTGGGATTGGTATGTGTGTATGAAGTCATGACACATTGAAGTGGGTCTCACATATAATTGCTAGGGGCTTTACAATCAATTGATTCGGCGAATGGGGAGCCAAACGTTGTGGCTATACCCACCTTGCAAACTTCTTTTAAGATTCAAGGTGTAAGAGCTAATCATGGTGGAGAGTGTTGCTCGAAGGCTTTTGACAAGTTTGGTAAGGAGCACAATATTCAGATGGAGTATTCCCAATTGAGAACACCATATGAGGATGGTATGGTGGAGTGCACAAATAGAACCATCCTTGAGATGGCTTGTTCAATGTTGGAGCATTGTGGTCTTGCTCATATCCTTTGGGATGAGGCAGTTATTATGATGGTGCATATTCACAACAGGTCTCCAACTTTGGTACAAGACATGACTCTAGTTGAGGCTTTCTTTGGAAAGAAGCTTTCTTTGTCTCACTTTTGCATCTTTGGGTGCTATGCCTAGGTACATGTGGACAAGAAGAAATGGGGCAAGCTCCCGAACTCAAAGAAACTTATCTTCATTGGTCATAGCATGACCATGAAGGGCTATAGATTGATCAAGAAAAGAAAGATAGAGATAAATAGGGATGTGGTAATTGATGAGATTGTGGCCTTAGATATTTCGATTGATGATACTTCTACCATAGCTCGTTCTTTGTCATTGACTAACTACCCCTCCCTCTGCTCGATTAAAAAAATATTGTATCCTTCTAGGTTATCCATTAGCACCCCTTCATTAGTTCTCCCCCTACTTTCTCTCCCTTTTGCTTTGCTTCCACCATTAATGGCTCCTTTTTGTATTTCTTTGTTGAGTATTTTTACTTCTTCCCCATCCCTTCATGTGTCTTTAGGGGGAATTGAGCCGTCCAAGGGAAATCCCTCTTCTTTTGATGTATCTTTATTCAATGACAAGGAATCCCTATCCCAAATAGGAGCATTTTAATATCAGATGCATCTTGGTCTCCAACGTAGTAGGACGAGCCTCTTGTTATTTGATACTCGTATAGGCACCTTATGCAGGATGCATGACTCTTTTTTTTTGCTACACCATCAAGCTTATGTAGATTGAATAGGATATAAGCTAGGTATGGTAGTTCACTTTGTGTGGCTATGCCCTTTTATTTAGATTTTATAAGATCATGAGCCTACTACTATTGATGAGGCTTTTGCATAGGATGCTTGGTGTCGTGCTGAAGGGAGTGAGCCTTGAAGTGGAAGCAAGAGCTATGGTGGAAGGAGCAAGAGTAAAAGAGAGAGATAAATGATATGGGAACTCCAACAGTCACAATGTGTGATTGACCTTGCAGTTATTCAAATGTTATTAAAAGAATAAAGAATAAAGTGACAATGATAGGCGCTTGTCACTTGCAGTATATAGGTGTGTGGGTAACTAATACACGGTGTAGGTATTGTCAGTGCAACTAATATATTATAGCTAGGCACAAGCACCTTTACCCCCAACAACCTCTCACTTAAAGAGGAATGTGTCCATAGTGAGGAAAGAATAAGAAAACAGTGGCAAAGTATAGATATACATAAGTATAACAAGATGAGGGAAGATGTCATCTCATCCGACAACCATCAAGTTCCTAAGGAAGGCAAAGTGCTTTGTGGAGACTTCTAATGAGTAGATCTTACAGGATTTTGATTAGTTGTGATCTTGACAAGCTCAATGGACTTGTCCTCAACGACCTCCCGAATCAAGTGGTAACGTATCTCAATGTGCTTCATCTTCGTATGAAGGGATCCTTGGCCAATTGAATAACACTCATAAAATTTGAATGTAGTGTAGGGACCTCATAAGTAATGCCAAGGTCTACCACCAAATGGCCTAACTAGAGAGCCTCTACTTAAGCCTCAGTGGTTGCAACATACTTTTCCTTTGTAGTAGATAGGGCCGTGCATTTCTGGCACCCTGGACATCTAAGAAACAAGATCTCCAGTAAAGGTAAAGACATAGTCAGAGGTGGTTTTCCTACTGTCTCTATGCCCTACATAATCAGACTTAAGTATATCGCATGACTCTTGTATCTTGGCCATTAGAACAGATACACATAGCTGCTGTGCCCTTTAGGTATCATATGATACCTTTGATAGCATCCTAATGCCGTCAGCCATGTGTAGCCATATAACATGCCATAACTCCCACTGCAAATGCTATGTTAGGGTGAGTGGCTATTATGGCATATATTAGATTGTCCCCATTGTGGATGCATAAGGGATCTTGGCCATATCAACCTTCTGCTCATCAAATTGTGGATAATCGGCTTGACTAACCTTCATGCGAGAAGGTAAAGGACAACCAATAGGCTTCACATCTTGCAGATGAAACTGCTCAAGGATCTTCTAGGTGTACTTCTTTTGCGATAAGTAAAGGAGCCCCTTAGAGTGATCGCACATAATGTGCATCCCAAGAATATGTGAAGCTTGTCCCATGTCCTTCATCTCAAAGCTCTTTTCGAGCCGACCTTTCAAGGCATTCAGCTCATCATAAGCACTCCCAGCATGCAACATATCATCCACATAGAGGACCAAAATCGTAAGGCTACCATCACAAGCCTTCTTTGTGTATAAACATGGATTCATATCACTGCGGGAATATCCTTGTGAATGCATAAAAGCATCAAACTTGTACCATTTCGTAGGTGCTTGCTTAAGGTCATAAATGTTCTTTCTCAATCTGCACACTAGGTGGTCCTGAGGAGGTTATGTAAAGCCTTTAGGTTGCTCCATGAATCTCATCATGCCAGTCCCTATAAAGGAAAGCTATCTTGACATCCATCTAATAAGGATCCAAGTCGAGTAACTAAAGCTAGTACAAGGCATAGGGTTGTCATTTTCACAATAGGAGAAAAGACTTCATCAAAGTCCACACCATGCTTGAAACTTTTAGCAATCGATATGGCCTTGTATACTAACTTGGGACGTCCAACGAAACTTTTAAATTTCTACACTCGCATGGCAAAGCATGCTTTCCACTAGGCAAAGGAATCAAATTTCATGTATGATTTTTGCATGCCCCTCTCCCAAGAGCGACTATCACCTCTACGGATGGCCTAATCATAGGTAAGAGGTTCACTAGCATTCGTTACCATAAAATATCATATTAGACAATTTGGAAAATTTCCAAGTCACAATTTCAAATAAGTGATAAATAATTGATCTCGTGGCTAAATCTTGATCCATATTTGAAACTGGGATTTGGGAAGGTAGCTTATATAGTGTTTAGGGTAGACTCCACCTTTAGGTAAGACAACAATATTTGACCATGTGGTCAAATAATAAAGGTATTGGGGGTTCCCAATTGCATGGAAATTTCCAAATTTCCTAATATAGTGTTATAACACTATCCATAGAGGACATAAGCCGCTTAGGTTATTGTTTATTTCTAGTACACCACCTTAAAACAGAATGTGAAGCTTGTACATCCTGCGGAGCATGAGAGACCTAGGCCATTAGAGCATCAACCATGTTGTAGCCTGTTTAGCACGTTGTATTACAGTAGCATGAGGCTCCTCTTGAAATGTCACCTTGCATACCTCAACGACATGCTTAGGTTGCTTATGCCTTTTCTCTTCATGGAAGACAACATCATAGTTATAGATAACCTTTTGAGCATGTGGATCCCTAGGCATAGCCCATCTTACTTGCATCTTTATAATCAAGAAAGATGCATTTTGTAGACTTAGGATTCAACTTATTGCGCTTGTCCTTGGGAACATGGCAAAAAGCCTCACAACCAAAGACATGCAAATGACTATATGAGGGAGGTTTTCCAAACCATACCTCCTTTGTAACCTGATAGTCAAGCGAAGTAGACGGGGACCAATTTATCAAGTGTACGGTAGTAGTAATTGCCTCAATCCAAAAATGTTGTGGTAAGCTTGCCTGGCTAAGCATGTTGCGAACTTGCTCTTGAATTTGCCCTATTTATGTGCTCAAGCATACCATTTTGGGGTGGGGTGTATGGGGAAGTGAGTTGATGCTTAATACCCATCTCATCACAAAATTGCTCAAAGGCTTTAGAGACATACTTACCCTTATTATTTGACCTTAGGCATTTTAATCTAAACCTAGACTTGCTCTCAACCAAAGCAAGACCACTGAAATGTAGCCAAGAATTCTGATTTTTACTTAATAGGATATGCTCAGAATTTATGCATATAGTTATCAATGAAGGTAATGGAATACTTTGCACCTCCTAACGACTTGCAGGGCATGGGCCCACATATATCCGAATGAACGAGAGCTAGTGGCTTACCCATGCATATCATACTAGACTTTTTATGCGTATTAGGTGTCTGCCTGCCATATAAACAATGATCACAAGGCTCAAAGCACTTATAGTCAATGGATAGAAGATATTGTATACGGGTAAGCATTTTCATTCCTTTTAAGGACATACACCCAAGGCAACAATGCCAAAGAGATACATGTGAAAATGTTTCCATTGCCAAAACATGGTCAACTAACCTAGATACAAGAAAGGGGTAGAGAGTATTGGACTCAGCACCACGTTTGATGACAAGATTCTTGCGGGTAATCTTCTATGAAGAATCATCAAAAGAAACTACATAATTTGTATCGTCCAAAGTGCCAGTAGAGATAAGACTGTTTGTGAAAGCTAGTATATGACGTACATCATGAAGAGTAAAATTGCAACCTGAATTGTAGTTCGACATCACCAATACCAACTATCTCTAGTGCTAAGTCATTACCCAAACAAAGAAATTTAGTCAAATAGTGATAGGAGTGGAATCCCTCTTTATGAGGGGTCACATAAAAGGAAGCCCCTGAATCTATCAACCAGCACTGAGTATACTCTAACAAAGCATCAGTCAGCTGTGAAGCATAAAGAGAAGAAGACTAACTAGGGACAATGCTGTGATTATCATTTTTGTCTTGTACTTTACCCTTGCTCTTTTCTTTGTACTTGTCCTTGTGTAATTTATGGTACTGTGATTGAATATGTCTTGCTTTACCACAGTAATGACAAGTCAATGAGGACTTACGGCCATAGGACTTACTATGAGACTATCCATGTGACTGAGAATGAGACTGCTGAGAGTCTCTCCCATGGTAGTCATTACCACTCCTACCATTATTGTGTCTAATTGTCAAAGCATGAGAGGTGCGGAAAGCATTAACAATCTTTTTGTTAACTTTTTCATTTAAGAGTGCATCCTCTACACTCGGTATGTCTAGCCCATCATTTAGTAGGCATGCTGACACACATAGCAGTGCAAAATATATCCCATGATTTGGGCAGTGTAACTAAGAGGAACAAAGTGGGGAGATTGCCCTTGAATTCAATCCCCTGTGAAGACAAATGGTTAAGAATAGAATGAAACTTATGTAAGTGGGTTGACATGGAAGTGCCCTCCTTCATGTGAAGGTCCATGAGTTGCTTTCACCACATTAGGACAAAAAACGCTTCAAAAAAGGCACTTGTAAGAAAATGATTAAGTTGCTAATTAGTTGAGATTTTGGAAGAATGAAAATGCCAAATTTGGTTGCTCAGACGTGATTAATGAGAGAATATTGAATTCATCAAAGAGCCGAGAGCCATTAATTGTCCCTCAAATTTAATTTATGTCAATGTCACCTTTTCGGCCGTTTTTTGTCTTGGAACTTGGGAGATTTTTGAGAGAATTTTGAATCCATCAAAGAGCCGAGTCATTAATTGTCCCTCAAATTTAATTTATGTCAATGTCACCTTTTCAGCCGTTTTTTGTCTTGGAACTTGGGAGATTTTGTATTTTCGAGAAATGTCCACCTACATCGCGATTTGTCTACTCCCGCGTCTTCTTTTCACACGCTCTTTCTCCATTCTCTTTCGCCATTATCTTCTTTGTGCTCACTTTCTTATCAATGCGATCGTTGATCTACTAAAATGTTTACCAACACCTCTGCAAGTGATACAAATGCGAGCACATGCAAATACAAACTTACCATCCAACTAGATCCAATTTATTCATCTTGGAGAAGTATACATCGTCGAGTACTAACAGATGAGATGGAGGCCAACAGATTGCGAACTCAAGGAAAGAAACATATAGATTTGTGGGTAGATGGAAATATTTATCGAAAGGATCCTTCAACACGTAAACCTCCTAATTTTTTAAATATTCATGACTACGTGAGATATGTTGGGGAAGGTTATAATGGGATGCTTGGGTATTGTAAAAGCTTACACTTTGCATCTTACACATACATGGCTCAGATGAATGAAATGAGAAAAGCATTATTTATTGCAGAGACAAGAATTTCGGAGCTAACAAATAAGATTGATGTTTTGGAAAATGCTAATAAGTAATTACAAGACAAGTTAGCACATTTAAAGAAGACTCCAATAGGATTAAGAGAGAGAAAGAGACCATTAAAAAATATAACTAGCTTGTGTGAGAGAGCAAAGAAAAGAAGATTGAATCTTGCAAAAAAATATGTCTCCAACATGTTGGGTATAAATATTCGTGAGAGTGAGGAGAGAATCAGTTTTTTAAAATAGACCATGAATAAGAATGATATTTTGAAGATTCTTAGGTCACCTCAAAATATGGATTTGAGAGGCCCAACTCTAGAAGAATTAGTAAAGGATTTAAAGGACATAGTAAAACCAAACGAAATTGTAGAGACATGTGATACTGTGGGCATTAGTCGAAAAGGTTATCGGGCTATCTCAAGATTATGGTTTAAAAATCTAAAATGTAATAGAATAACTGCATTTGGGTTACCTTGAGCCCTAGGAGTATCGATTGCAAACATTTAGTGGGTTGGTGCAGCTCAGGTTCCACTTGAGAATCATGAAACACTGAAATGGTTGTTTACTCATATAGGTATTCCAAACATTATTAAGTCTCAAAGTGAAGGAGAAATGTTAGTTGTTGATGGGGTTGGTAATTTTAATGTGGAATGGCACATGAGCGCTGACTTGAAAACTATCAAATGTATGCTTAGAATATGTAATGCGGAAAATGCAAAATATCATTGTATTTATTGCATGGAAAGTGTTGGATCTAAAAATTGGAGCAACTTGCACCTTGTAAGAAGAGCCCCAACTAGAGACTCTATAGATCTAAGCTTAAAAAAAAACAAGGAAGATATATGGGATTCAACTCTTTCAATTCCTCTTACTAATGTTCATATATGCACTTTGCATGCAAAGATTAGAATTATTGATAAACTTCTCAGGTTGCATCTTGACTATGCATACTCAATTAAGCCTTTGTCTTTATCGAATGAGTGTATTGACAAATGTGAGGCATTACTCTCCAAAATGGGTTTTCATGGAGGTCAAGTTCATTTAAGAAAAGATCCAACACTTTCAGGGAAAACAAGAGATGTCTTGGCTAATGTCTCAATGGGAGGCTCAAAAGCTAGACGATTTTTAGGTAACCATACAGGAAAACATGTGAGCATTACTTGGGAGCATTGGAGAGAGCTGTGTGGGATAACGACAAACGTTGCAACCAACCACGACTTGCATTTCTAAGGATGGAGGTTTGGAGACATGTTGATGTCTTCCTAAAGCTCCTCAAGTAATAAACGAAAATGTACACGTATCCATAAGAGTTTAAATGTTCGATTACAAATCTTGTTCAGGCAATAAAGGAGGCATGGAGAGAGAAAGATATCACTTTTTATTTGGTAAGAGAGAATATTTAATCCAAGATTTCTTTGATAAAATTCCCATTGGCAGAAACTGATTGTTACTCTTATAAATTTGCAACATATCCTTCATATCCATGGGCCTTACTTTGTGGAGGACAAGGCCCCCTCACAACTTATAGCGGCCAAGGCATGGAAAAATCTCACTATCAAGCACGTACAAGTTTTTTTCGAAGCACAAGACATGGAGGTGGAGTTACAAAAAGCAATGCTCTTGAGGAGCTATTCAATTGGTTTTTTCGACGACAGCTTCAAAGAATGAATACTTCAACTTAAGAATTCATAGTATTTTTCGACGACAACTTTAAAGAATGAATACTTCAACTTGAGAATTCAAGAAAGAAAAGTACAAAGATAGCTCTCAGGAGCCTTTACATCATCCTCCCTTTTCGGGATATTTCCTCTATAACACATAAATTTTATTCTCTTGTAGCCAACTATTGATTTTATATCAGTTGGATTTGCTGCCAAAGCATAAGATGAGAGGGCCAGAAAGTATCCAGCTCTAGAAGCAGAGAAACCGGGACCATAACCAAAAATCCTAATTGCTGCAGTCTTCTCCAAAAGCATCACCTTGTGCGCATTGTATTGTAACCCAGAGAAACCAAGTAGCCTTGTAAGTGCCTTAATACATAGTATAGGCCATGTTTCTTCCTATGAGAAGATGTTATGAAAAACCAAGAAAACATGCGGATCAATCCTTGCTAAGTAATGGCCAAGTGTAACATCTTTATGTGAACTAATACAACCTCTTGTTCCTTTACCCCATCCCAAGAAGTTATCAAAATCTTCAATCTCCAACTGTAAAAAAAGATAAATGTCAAATGAATGTTGAAATCAAACATATTAATGTATATAAATCTTACAAAATTTGAGATAATAGTACCAATTGATTTTCATAATTTTCTAGCTTAGTTGGATTCCATATGTTAATTGATGATTGTGCCTCATTGGTATCTTCCAATTCTTTAACATATTGCGACTTTTCTCTTCCAAAATTGGAAATTCCAAGTCGGTCTTGAAGGCCGTGGGATTCCTCTTCAGTAACCCCATGCTCTTCCTCTGCATTCTTTGCCTTATGAAAACAAAGAGAAAGGGCATCCCCTGCTTCAATAAACTTGTCGTCCGTAATTTCAGTGTCAAGTTTAAGTAACTCTTCTTTCGATTCATTTTCGACGTCAACAATGCCATTTGCAACATCAGAAGCTTATGCAACGATGGCTAAAAAATAATCCTCCCTAAGATTGAAGAGCCTTTGAATGTCTGCTAGCAGTATGTATTCTTTGTCCTTGATAGGGAAAGTTGGAAGTGAAGCAACAGTATAAAAAGAAGAGTCAGAAACAAGATCTATATTTGCACGGTTTTCTTCAATAATGGTCTCAGCTTTGAATTGGGCAACATCTAGTTTGCCAGCAATATTTGCTTCTTGCTCAGGGTCCAAACATTCCTTTGCATCATTGTCATTTGCTACCTCGTCCAAAAGGCAAAAGTTGGAACATTTTGGACCTTCTAATTGTTTATCATAAAATTTCACTGGATATTTTACAAGAGAAGACACAATGAATGCAACTGTTTTGGACATAAGCCTGCATTTCCTGAAATGAGTAGAACAAAACAAATTTGAGGTACAAAACCCTGTCAAGAGAATGAGATGTACACTTTCTTGAAAACGAGTACTTCTCTGAAGGTGAGCTCCCAATAGGTATGTGAACATATTCCTTTACATCCTTTTCAACCACTGGAAATGCAAGACTTTCAAACTCAGCAAACTCCTCCAAGAAAAACTTCTTACATGAGTTCAATACATGGTCAATATCCTAGTCAGGGTTGAAAATATCCTTTCTAGTTCCGTAATAAGATAACTCCATGCTATTCTGAAGAAGAAAGTCTAGGAGCATTTCAGATGGAGAAACATCTGTGATCTGAGACAATCCAGAAACCCTCAATGGTGACTTGCCTTTGATTGGAGCCTTCTTAGGCATTTCCACACTTGCTACTGAACAAGGGGAGGAAGTTGTGGGAATTTCAGGGGAGAAGGTAGCACAACCAGAAGCTCTTGTTGACCCTGATGACAAGCTTCTTCTTTTTTTAGAAGGGGTTACCTGCTCTTGGGAGGCTACAATATCCTTAGGCTTAGACATGAGTGAAAGTACGATACAACGCGAAAGTGTGCAACCACACTCCACGAGCGATGCCTTCTTGCTTCGTATTTGCTAGTCGACGATACGACACGAATTTGGCAAAGCGGCCTCAAGAACAATATCTCCTCGCTTCGTATCAAGGGGTAAACAAAATTGCGGAAATTCACATAAGAAACCCTGAAAGTGGACCTCAACTCTAAACAAGCTTGGAAATTTGTTTTAAAAAAAATCACAAATGTTTGACAACAGTGTTTATATAGAGCGAAAAATATTTGCCACGTGTGATGCCACATAGACAGCCATGTGGATGGCCCGCGCAAAACCTAGCCAATTAAACACTACCACGTGTCACGGACCCCGTAGTTATAAAAGATCGTTGAAGCTTACGTGGCTTACTTTTCAAATCTAGAGCGTGAATACACAACCACATCGAGATCATCCTCGCCCTATATCGGTCACCGCAATTACGACACGAGGAGTTGTTTTTTCAACCTATGCTTAAACATAGTCGTGCCGTATCAGTAATCGCAAATACGGTGCGAGTAGGTGCTTTTTTTAACATGCGCTTCTTGTTTTCGTGCCGTATCAAACACTACAAATCTGCGCTTTTCGTTGTTTTCGCGTCGTATACTTCACCACAAATACGGCGTGAGAGGTTACTTTTTAAAGCTTTGTTTCGATGCATTCGCGTCGTTTCTGTCAAAATTGTGCTCTGGCCTAAGGCAATAAGGCAAATACGACACGAAGATTACAAATTTTTACCCACGGTTTGTCGCCATCGTGCCGTATTGGTCATCCAAAAATACGGCGTGAGAGGTGGCATTTTAAAACTTCATTTTGATGCAATTGTGTCGTATCAGTCAAAATGTGCTTTTGCTCTTTGCAAATACGACGCGAAGATTAGGATTTTTGACCCATGGTTTGTCGTTATCGAGCCGTATTAGTCATCCGCAAATACGGTGCAAGCAGCTTAACTTCAAACCCGGGCTTTTTCACCTATTGTGCCGTATTTGTTATTTCTCTTTGGGCATTTTTACTCATAGTTTTTAAATGTTCTAACAAGTCTCATTTTTTTGCAGGTTCATGGCTAGGACAAAGCAGACTGCAAGAAAGGTGTATGAATGTCTCTTACACTTCTTCAAAAGACTATCTTAGTATTTCCCCTGAGGACAAAGGAATATTTGTTAAGAAAGATATTCAGTTGTCAGATTCGGTAGCCTTTTGTTGCATAAGGTAAGGACTTTTGGCTCAAATTTTTTAAATTGAATGATGGTGTTGTTTTGTTCATTGCAATTGACATTCATTTGGTTTTGCTTTTGGTTTTAGGGCGTTGATTTCTTCTCTTAGCCAAGAAATCTCTAAAACTATATTTATCGTTGATTCACTGTTATCAGTAGAATTGTTTTCAAAATCTCCTTCAAACCTAGAATTATTTTTCACATCGTTTGATCCAATTACAAACTACCATATTTTTTTTCCTTACGTTGAAAGGTATGCAATTTTGCAAAGGGTTTAATGTATACTTCTTTATAGTATGCATTTCTTACTAACATTTTACTTTGCAGAGGACATTGGAGCTTAATATATATTGATATTTTCACTCGAGAAATTATCCTTATAAACTCTCTGAGGGGTATCCATGGTCAAGCAAAAATGTGCGTTGAATACAAATCCTCACTTTTTGGTTTATTGTTTATTATATTTATTGTACTTTTTTTTATAACATGTTTCCATTGACGGTCCTGGGAGGTTGGTGGTAACCTTTTTGGATACTACATATGAGGATATTGCTGATCCTCAAAAACCATATAGTTTTCTCTTACAAGAAGTATCCTTACAAAATGATGCGTATTCTTGTGGATGGAGAGTAATTTCAAATGTTTGTAGGACAATAGATTCAAAGATTCTCAAGATAGATGGGGTTAATGTAAGTATCTTTCACATTCTGTTTTGAGCAACGTTATTAGATTTTGAGCAACAACATTATTATCAATTTCTTTGTTTTTACTCCCTACAAGTACGAACTATCACTCACCTTACAACTTATTACAATTTTCCTTGCAGTGCAAAGATTACCCCAATTCATACACATGGTGGATAAGAGAGAGATGTATTGAGTTAATTTTGGATAGGGCAATCACGCCAGTGGACCCCGACTCTCCTCCACATAATTCCTTAACTAAGAGTAAGGCAAAAGGCAAGTCATCTGGAAAGACAAGTAAGGCAAGCTCCACGAAGACAGAAATGCCAACACTTTCTCATCCATCTTCTCATCTAACCCCTCAAGAGAAGAGGGCCCCTGTCCAAGTTAAATTCTTCAACCAACAAAAAAAAATTTCACTGCAACAGCAAGATCTATCGTTTCAAAAAGTGACGAAGAAGTTACAATGATGAAAGAAGACAAATAGATACAAATGGCAAGATCTTTGTATATCTACACTTCAATTTTGTAACTCTTCATTCAATGAAAAGCTTTTTGTCCAATGTAATGTTTTCAATTTTATGGCTCGAAGCTTACAATTGAAGGAGGCAAGTAACTCATACAAGAGAAAAAACGTTCAGCTCTTTTCCCTACTACTTTACCGTTTACTTTGAACTTATATTCTGGGGATGTACAGTCTAGCATCTCCAAGGTATCCCTTACATCTTTAAGATTCCAATTGGAAGTGATATTTATTTCCTTTTCTATAACTTGCACCTTAAGATTGAAGGGCATGCAATCTTATCTGAATCCAAGGGAATCCACATGCCTAGTTTAAGTTTGTATCTCCTATAATCAAAACCTAAAGCAAGAGTTTGTCGTGCTATATTATAACACAGAGACAAGGATTGGGGGCATACAATACACCTCATGGTGTCGCCCTTATGGTCAACATCTCTAGATTTCCAAAGCTTCCCTATAATGTTATCGAGTTCTACGCTTGCAAAATTTCTACTGAGCCAAGATACTTTTGCTCTCTGTAAGTTTGCTATTTTGAAGCAACCCACAAAGATATGTAAGGGGATAAATCATGACAAGCGTATTCTTCTTGAGATCCTTCCAGCTGTCATGGACTTTTGAATATCTTGATATATTTTGAATTTAAAACTATGCATGGTTGCCTTATTAGGAACCTCCCAAATAAGAGAGGAGAGAATTGGCAATGGCAAATCCTCGATATGTCCATATGTACCCTCTTTAGATGGAACCACATATTGTGCATAATATATAAAAATTCTTCTCTCACTGAAAGAATTGACGGTCTCATCAGCATATATAATGTCCGCAAATGCCTTATGAATCACATTCAAAGTTCCACTCAAACTCTCCATAGGTTGCCATTCAATACTTGTTGATGGAAATATATCTACAACGACGAATTCAAAATTAATACTTGCTTAAATTTAAAAAAAAATCAAATATGTCATCAACTTAAGACTTACAATGTGTTTGCTGGCAAACATGTTCATTAGGAGATAAGTGCATATCCTTGGCCATGTAAACATGTTGCACTTTAACTAACCACCCTTTATGCGTAATTTTGAAAGCAATGATATGCCCTTTCCAGTGATGTTTTATATCCTCTCTTTTTCTTCTTTTGACCTTGTGAGAGACTTTGCAAGAGGGCAACATGGTCACCCAATCGTTTATGCAAAAGGTTTTGGGCTCCCATTTTCCGTCTACTCCTTGGCCATAGACAGTGCAGGAGTTTAGTAGACGAGACGGGCGCCTTTTGGATGCCATACTTAGATTGAAATTGCAAAGAAAAGCGCTCCTTGAGAAAGGAAAATGAGCAAAGAAAGAAGCTCACCGAGAAAGACGAATGAACAAAGAAGAAATAGTGAAAAGACTAATGAAAATATAGTCGGGGCGCCAAAAGCTCCCGACTTTCAAAAAAGTTAGTATTAACTTCACAACATCGTTATCATAACCGGTTTTGTCAGATTTTATAATTAAATAAGGACTTCGGGACCATCAAAACATGTCAGAGTTTGGAGATTTTGGCTAAAAGAGAGAAGAGAACCACGGAGTCCACTCTACTATCTCCAAAAAGGAGGAGACAAGAATACCATATTCTTGCACACGTGGCAAATTCTCTTTGGCCCTTTTCTTAATCTCGTGATTAACAAAAGTGCATTTTTTGAAGCGTTTTTGGCCCTAATGATACATCTGAGAAGTGGGGCTTTGCTTGTCATAGACATTGCAAATCTTTTCCCACAAGTCTCGTGTGGACTGCCCATCATAGACAACATTATAAAACACTTGCTTAGAGAGGGACAATATTATGGTGGACTTACATAGCTCATCTAATTTAGCCCAATCCTTTGTTTCAATATGTTCGGCTTGACACCCTTATGTTTCAAAGGCTTAACCTACATTTTTTGCATTAGGATTTGCCATATTTGGGACTTCCAATAGCTATAGTTGGTGCCATCCAACTTGTTGATATTAAAGATAGCGCTATCATTAGAACCACTAGCCATACTGAGACCAAGTAAATGCATACAAGGGCATAACATGTTGCTATAATAACTTGCAAATCATCCCCAAAAGCATTGCGAGGTCAAGTGAAAAATAAGGGGTGCTGACCAATTAATGAACTGTCCACAAACTCAATGAGAAGAATTGTCAAATGGAGGTGGTTGCTTACATAAATGGTGTAATAATTGCAATTACATCATGTTGAAAATGAAGTACATCAGTAAGAAATAAATGCCAAAGAGGGGCAATCATTGATATAAGACAAAATGTAACTACCACAAGAATAGCTTCAACTAGCACGGAGTGAATATGCAAGGGACATCGAGAACTGTCAAAGAATCAGTGGGTCAGACTGAGATACATGTTAGATATGATAAATGCCCCACCCTCATTAGCTGCCACCAATGATCCATGGTGCTCAAAGTTGTAAGGCCCCCATTATGAGGAGAAGCCAAATGTGAGCCCATCTTGACTTGTATATCAGATGAGTTCTATGTGACCGGATGGCAAAAAGGTGACCGTTGTGGGTCTAATCTTTGGGTTAGACAGAGTGGTTAAGTTGGTAGCAACTCGAGGTGCATTGCATCGAGTTGCGGGGTAAGGGAGTTAAAAGGGGCCCCTATTTTGGGGTTCGGGGGCTACGGAAGCGGCCCCCGGATTCCCTGGCCGACTAGTGGAGGCTCATATGGTAGGTCGGTCAGGCCGACCTAACGGCCTTTGTGGGCTCTAAAAGCTAAACCCCTTCACAGCCATCCATTATTCATCTTTCACCCAGTCAGAGTTGTTGTTCCACCTAGCCTTAAGCTCTTTACCTATCTTCTGTCTGTATCGCCATCTAAGCTTCACACTGTGGAAACACACGGGTGGATAGAGCCATCTTTGTATTAGTTGTTTGGAGCTAAAGAATTTACTGATTCTCCTCTTATCTGTTGTGTACTCTTTATCTCTTTCTCAGATTCTGTTCATTGCGCCATGTAATTTTTTTTTTCATGGTATCAGAGCCCAGGGGGCTCTAGATATCGGAGAGTGTGCAAGAGGCAAAGGCTTTAACAACAAAGAGAAACTATGTCGACTTCTGGAAGCGGTTTTGGCGCATCAAGAAGCAGTGCAGGAGGTGGTGCTGCTGTACCGACTATTCAAACACTGAGGATTCGTCCACCAACCTTCAGCGAAGGCAAGTTAGATGGTACAAACTGCACCTTGTGGAAGTTCACAATTACAACTATCCTTGATTCTTATGAGCTTTTGGAGACTGTGCTGGGGACTGACGTAGAACCACAGCCTACCCCCAACCCATCAAATTCTAGTGTGATGATTCCTTCGAATGCAGATCTTCTACGAGCTTGGAAACGAAGGAATGCAGATGCATTGTGTGCCTTAGTTACAAGCTGTTCTGATAGTGTTCTGACTTTGATTCAGCATACAACCAAAGCATCGGAGGCTTGGAATGTACTAAGGAGTCAGTATGAAAGACAAAACCAAACAAGGATTCAAAACTTGGAGAATCAACTAGCAATGGAGAAGTTTGCTGAAGGAGAGACGGTTGAAGCATTCATCACTTGGATTAAGAATCTGCGCGACCAGATGGCTGGTGCTGGGATACAAAAGACTAGCGAAGAGCTAGCTCGGAGGTGTCTTTGGATTTGTCCACAAAAGTTTGATGGACTAGTAACTTCCCTTAATACTTAGGTGAGACCTCAAGCTTTGACTTTTGAGGAGTACTAGCGAAGAGCTAGCTCGGAGGTGTCTTTAGATTTGTCCACAAAAGTTTGATGAACTAGTAACTGCCCTTAATACTCAGGTGAGACCTCAAGCTTTGACTTTTGAGGAGTTTTGTGCATTATTGATGGAGGAGGAGTTGAGGCTGAAAGCCCGAGAAGGAAGCAACAATGGAGATGCTGCATTCTCTGTCAATGCAAAAGGCAAAGGTGGTTCCTCCACCAAAAATGATGGTGAAAAAAAGAAGAAGGGCCGCAAGAAGAAGTTTCAAGGAGACTGCTTCTATTGCAAGAAGAAAGGACATGCAATTGCAGATTGTCGTGTCAAGAAGGCAGATGAAAAGAATGGTGCCCTTAAAAGTAAAGGGAAAGAGACAGCCAATACGGTTGAAGCAGAGTTGGGATTATTCATGGTGACCATTGATGAAGTGTGCTCCTTGGCACAAGAAGAATCTACCACTGACTCATGGGTGTTGGATAGTGGGGCCTCCCGTCACATGACAAACAAGAAATGTCTATATAGTTCTATGCAGCCTCTACAAGAATCCATCATTATGACGGTTGAAAATGATGCTAAATGCCCTGCTGCGGGCACATGTACTATTTCTTTTGTTGCTGCAAATGGTGAAGTCAAAAAGCTTTCAAATGTGTTGTATGTTCCCGAAATTAGAAGAAATCTATTATCAGTTGTTTGCTGCCATAACTAATCTTGGTCATGAAGTGAGGTTCAAGAAGACAGGTGCAGAAATTCTTGATAGTGCTGCTGGCACAATTGTTGGCAAAGGAGAAAGAAGGAACAACCTGTATGAGCTAAGTGCTCTTACAACCACTGTTGGAGTGGGCACAAGTAAGCTTTGGCATGAAAGGTTTGGACGCATCGGATTTGCAGTGTTGAAGGAGATGAAAAAGCAAGGTATGGCTGCTCACCTACCTACAATAACTGAATTGAAGGAACCATGTGAAGCTTGTATGATGGGCAAGCAACAGAGAAAGGCATTTCCGCAAGAAAGCAAGAATAGAGCACATGCTCCTCTAGAGTTGGTGCATGCTGACTTGTGTGGTAAGATGCCTACACAGGCCTTGGGGAGATCTTCTTATTTTATGTTGATTGCTGACGACTACAGTAGGAAGATGCTGGTGTACTTCCTTCGTGATAAGGCTTAAGCTTTTGGTAAGTTTAAAGAATGGCTAAAACTTGTTGAGAATGAAACATGGAAAAGTGTGAAGAAATTTAGAAGAGATGGTGGTGGTGAGCTCAACTCAAAGGAGTTTGAAGACTTTTGCAAGAGCAAAGGGATCAAGCGTCAATTGACGATGCCTCACACACCTCAGCAGAACGGTGTTGTGGAATGCAGGAATCGCACCATTGTGGAGATGGCAAGATGCATGCTAAAGGGCAAGGGATTGCCTAACCATTTTTGGGCTGAAGTTGTTAATACTGCAGTCTACATTCTAAATCGGAGCTACACAAAGGCTCTCAAGGGAAAAACACCTCATGAGGCTTACACTGGTAAGAAACCATCAGTCTCACATTTCAAAATTTTTGGATGTGAATGTTATGCACATGTTCCAGATGAGAAGAGAAATAAGTTAAAACCAAATAGCAGAAAAATTATCTTCTTAGGTTATAGTGATGAGCAGAAGGCTTACAAATTATATGACCAAGGGGCAAAGAAGATCATGTGGTGTTCAAGGAGGAGCCGCATACAGTGGAGGAGGAGAAGGCAAGTTCTTCCACTTTGTCATCAAGTGAAGAAGTAGTCCACTATGAACTTGTCCCGAGAGCTGTCCCTATCCTTAAGGAGGAGGAAGCATCATCTTTAGATGATGAGGAAAAAATTCACCAACCTGACATCACCCCACCGGAAAAGCCATTGCCGCGCTGGGTGAAGCAGCTCTATGACCACAATAATCCTATGCCTGCATCTATTGAGGAGAAGGCAGACGGACCAAGGAGGTCTCAGAGAATAGATGAGCAAAGGAGGGCTTCTGCTCACATAGTCAATATGGCCTTGATGGTTGAGATTACGAGAGAAGTAAAGGAGCCAACTGACTTAGAAGAAGCACTTGTAGATCCATCATGAAAGGCTCCTATGCAAGTGGAGTATGAGAGCATAATGAAGAATGACACTTGGGAGCTAGTGGATCGACCAGCAAAGCGGAAGGTTATTGGCACCAAGTGGATCTGGAAGGTAAAGTACAATATTGATGGTACCTTAGAAAAGTACAAAGCTAGACTGGTTCCCTAAGGATTTTCACAAGTTGAAGGGTTTGATTTTCAAGAGTCATTGCCCCAACTGCCAGAATGACTACTATTCGCATGGTACTTGCAGTAGCTAGAAGTGGCCGGTGTACCAAATGGATGTTAAGTTAGCGTTCTTAAATTGTGACCTCAAGGAGGAGGTGTACATGGCTCAGCCACCAGGGTTTGAGGCTCCTCATTCAGAGACCAAAGTGTGTAAGCTGAAGAAGGCATTGTATGGGCTGAAAGAAGCCCCCTAGAGCATGGTACCAGTGGGTAGATAAGTTCTTTTTAAACCTAAACTTCAAAAGATGTGCCTCAGATGCTAACTTGTATGTTTACAGGGATGGTAAAAAGTCTATAGTGATTGTCCTATATGTGGACGACCTTCTTATTACAGGTGACTATGAAGATATGATCAACCAAATAGACTTGGGCTTGCTGCACTATCATTAGGGGAGTTTTGAGGTCTCGAAAATGCCTTTTAGGATGTGGGGAGAGAGTGCTCTAGACCAATAAGAGCAAAGCCTCTGTAACGGAACTTCTATTTAAAAAAATTAAAAAATCATTTTACAAAAATATATAAATATAATAATATTACGAATTTGTATTTTTATTATGTATTTTTAGTCTCTTATATTCGTGATTATGACATCTTTTGCATTAATGGCATAAAGTCTCGGCTACTTTTATCTAATGATGTTTCTAGATTAATTATATGTAATCGAAATTCAAATTGGTGAAAAGCATGGCGCTCAGTTTTTTCCCTCCTTTCTTTTATTTCTCTATTGTTTTTCCCTCCGTTATGGTAGCCTTGTCCTCTCTCTATCTCTCTCTCTCTCTGTGCATGTATCTCTCTCTTCTACCATGGATACAGAAATTCGACCTTCAACAAGGCGTCCAAGCTCCCAAATCACATCCATATCAGTGTTTAACTCATTCCAAACTGATGGAAGATGGATTCCTACTATCATTAGCAAAGGTAGTTGGATCACCATGCAACAAGCAAAATGTGGAAAAAGGCAAAGACATGAGAGCTCGTTTATCTCTGCTTGGAAGGGCAAAATCCGAGATTTTAAGCTTGAAGCAAATAAGAATAGCATCAAAGAGGTACTAGTGCAACATGTGTTCATGCATAGAGAGCTGTGTTTGAAACCTGGATCTTCAAAGCTTCCAATGCATAGACAAAATTGTAAGAATTTGATTCTTAAAGTTTTTCCTTTCTTAAACATGGTTTAGGTTTTTCCATTATAATATTTGTTTGTCTTGTAGATGTCTATCCCTCTAATCTTGAGGAATGGCAACCAGTGGAATCTATTATTGATGTTATTGATGTTATACATGGTTCAATTGGAGAAGAAATAGAGGCAGAAAGAAGACAGAGCTTGCAGAGAATGGAATATTCTTTTATGACCATTCTTAGGTTATTCCTATGCGGCGTTGCCAATGGGGATCAATAAAACTCATTTCTTTGCCAGAGTTTTCAAGCTTTGAGTGGGTTTTGCCAAGTCTAGCTACTAGTGAGGGCTATAGATGTAAGATATTTTCTGAGATCCAGAAAGCACTAAAATCTAATATCTCAAGTAGGCTAAGCAAAGTTACTTTATTTATGCCTATTAATATATTTATTGATTTCTTCTCTAATATGGAGATAAGAATAACAAAAACCATGCTTTCAGTGAAGAGACTAACATATGATCATATCATACAATTTGTTGATGAAGGATGTGATATAAGGACAAAAGGAAAAATTATATGTAAGATAGATTAAGACTCTATAGCTTGCAAATATATGATTGCTACTCAAAATTTTATCCTTAGCTTTTACTATAGTCGATGGCATTTTGTTGGTAGTAGTCTAGTTGCTTTAGACCAGAATCTTAATGATTTTAGCAAAGATTCTATAGTGGATCTTGATATTTGGTTCAACGAGGATATTATTGCAATCTTAAAGATCAGAAAATCATGTACGCTACATCAAGTGAGGATGGATTTACAAAATGAAGACATTGAACTACCATGCTCCTTTGTATTCCAACTTGACAAGAAACGAGTAAGTTTTCACATCATATTATATCTACTTAGATGTATATCAAGATCTCACTTTCTAACTAACAAACATTTGTAATTTATTTTTTGCAGATATCGAAAAGGAGAGAAAATAATATACACTGCAAGGACATTCAAGAAAAGATATCTTTACTATCAATATAAAATATATGTACAAATTTTGTAGCAGATGTCTATCTGCCATCTCTATGAGATATACAAGGGCTGAAGGGCAAATTTCTATATATGAAGGCTTACAAGGCAATATGGCAAAGCTATTTCTTTTTTGGAGAACTATCCTTTCTAGGAGTCCTTTTGCCTTTCTTTGATGTCTTGGGTATAGAAGGTGTTGAAGCTGTGGCTTTGTTGGTTGTATACAATTGACCATTATATACTTCAAGAGCTTTGCTCTGACGTACCAAACATGCTCAGATGTATAGCAATCCTTTGAAAACTGTCACACATTTATAGAAAAAAGAGTTTTAGTTCATTATTGTTCTTACAATAGACTATATTTTTATCATCAATGGACTATTTGCAATTAATATCTATCTTAAAGTTTAGCATCTTTCATATTACCTTTACATGTTTATCATCATTAAGATAAACAAAGTTAACCATTCTTCTAGCATTTCCAATCACCCTCCAGTACAAGAATGGCTATCATCCTGATGGGGACACTGCAACCACCAACACAAAGTAAAACTATAAAGAGGACGGATGGTAGTTCATAGAATAAACTCATGTTTCAATTATTTTAATGAATAACTTACCGCAACTTGTCTATATTGCATTGTTGCAAGCAAATCAGACAGCATAGAGGGTCTTTTCTCTAGCTCTTTAATTAATCTTTTGGCACCTCTATATATAAAATATGTTGAAATTTAGAGTACTTACAAAAAAAAGAATTGAAATATCAAGGAGCCCTTGGATAATATAACTTACAATTTAGCATTTCCATGGCTTCCTTTCATAGAGTTGATTAAAAAACATTGCTTATCCAGAAGGTCTATTGCAATCAAGCTCCAATGAAAACTAAAAGCAATCATATCTCAACAAATTAGTAGAATAAAATCTCAAAAACTCTAATAGAATATTGAATCACTTACTTTTCATTATATGGAATTATAAGGAGCTCCAAAGTATCGAAGTCAATCAGATTGAGCCAGTGCTCAATAAAACTTGTATCAAGCTCGTTCCTCATAAAGAATGAGATAGATGGATCAAGAACCTCAATTTTTTGTTGTATATCCAAAGGAAACTCATGCATTATACACCTAGAAAAGGCATAGAAATAGTGAGTATAAACAAGAAAAATCTTATTGTTAAAAAAATATCAAAAAGTATAAGTAATTATGGATGGATACACCTTAGGCCAACAAGAATAATACTGTCATTTACTTCTCTTCTTTTATCCTTAAGAATATGAACACATGCAGCATCAAAGGAGTTAACCTCAGTTCTTTTGCCTAAGTCACCAGGTAAAAAACAAAACACACTGAATCCTTTTGGATTAGCTGCTTCAAGAAGGGTGGCTAGCTCATTTTCAAAGGACTCTAGTTGCTCTGTTTCCCTTTCTTCAACCCTTTGCCTCCTATACTCTCTCCATTTATTTGCATGTTCCTCTTTAGCTTTCTCCTCTTTTTCATGTTGCCTTGTATCCTTCTCATGGGTGACATCCTCAACCCTGAGACCAGAATCATCTTTCTTTCTCCTAGCTAGGGGCACCTTAAGGATATTAAATGTCTTCATATCAATGAGGGGAATTGGCTCAAGGACCTTTGAAAAGCTATATCTTAGCCTCCTAAGAATTACCATGTCCTTGTCCATGAGTGTGAGCCTATGAGCATGAGCAGCACAAATATAGGCATCTTGAAAAAACTCAACTAAAAAATCCTCTGTGGCTTCTTGTATACAATTAAGAGCTGTTCTTGTCCATCTGAAACTATCCAAACTATATCTGTCACAAATTTCCCTGACAAGCCTCTGAAAAGACAACTTTGGAATTGCATTGTCAAGAGCCTTTACTGCCTTCCTAATCTCCCTTAGGCACTCGACATTTTGAGAAAACTTTCTCTTTGGCTTTGACTTTCTAGAGAGCTTCTGAGGCTTTGAAGACTCATGAATCTTTGATGCTAAATCCCTAGGATCAATCTTCTCCTTTCTTGCTGTTGCTTTAGTCCTAGCCATCTGCCAAAAAAAGACATGTTACTTCTTCTCCAGCATGTCCAACGAAACGCGAGTCCCAGACAAGAGGTATCCATGATGCATGTCATTTTCGCGTTTCAGCTGAAATTTTCTCGAGCCTGTCTAGTGAAACGCGAGTGTCAAGCAAGGCGCCTCCTTGCAGCTGCTTCTTTTCGCATTTCACCGGACTTGTTGTCCATTGTGTCCAGTGAAACGCGAATTTAAGACAGGAGGCCTCCTTGAAGCATGTTATTTTCGTGTTTCACCAGACAACTCATGAATAGCATAGAAATCGACAAAACCAAGAAAAAAGAGCTTTGATCTAAGGAAAGCTTTTAAAATTACATAAAATATCCACAGATCTAGGGAAGAAGTTTGAAGATTTCCTTAAATCTCCACAACATTAAGGAGTGCTCCCACTGTGGAAAAAATTCTTTTGTAGTGCTGATAAGCTCATAATAACATAAAGGATTAAGGAAAAGTATCAAAAGAATGCATTGAATGGAGCCTGTTATTGAAAAGCAAGAGCAGAAACCATACCTTCTTTTTAGCTTGTTCTTCACAATCTCAGCCTAATGACTAGAATATGCTCGAAGGTTTCCTTTGTTGGGGAAGCAGTGAAATGCTTGGAGATTGGAAGGAACACCAAAGGTAAAGGCGGAGTAGCAATGTTTTCTGCTTTGCTGGAAATGCGGTGAAAGGCGAATGCGGTGAATTTGTATGGACTCAACGTTCTTGGCAAAGTGTTAATAACACACGTGTGATGTATTCTCACTTACCAGAATTTTTTTAAAACTTGAAAAAGTGTTATGTAACACACGTGTGACGTATTTTCGAAAAAAGATAGTGCGCATGTCTTCTGAGGAGTTTGATACGGTGTGTTAAGTGAGACATGTGTGCATGTATTTTTCCATTATTACACAAACTTTTTCGTCGGAACTATCACCACATGCTTAACGGTCAATATAAAAGCATTTCAAAGTCATTTCTCCGACATTGTCTTCTTTTCTGCCGAAATTTCGTCTCGACTTCCCTTCTAGGTCCTTGCTTCCTGTGTGGAGAGCAGTTCAACAATCTTTGATAGGTAACAAATTTTTTTTATTACAAGTATTTTAACAAAATAAATTAGATTAATATAGAAAGAATTTTTAATAACACTTGAATAATTACGGATGTTATGTGCTTTGTATCTTTTAAAAGCAGCATAGCTTTTTCTGAAAGGATTTTATCATAAATTTCAGTGTTTCTATAGAATTAATTTATAGTTCATGTTTTTCTTCTTGATTTGCATCTTTTGACCAGTGAAACGCGAAATAATGTCCATGTTAGTGATATTTTGCTAAGTATCGTGTTTCACCGGTGAGATATTGAAAAAATTTTCGTCTTCAAGGTAGTGTCCGGTGAAACACAATTTCTTCACAAGAATTTGCCTTGGACACTTTAATTTTTGAGTTTCACCGGTCAACTAAAAAAATTTCTCATTTTTTGATTTTTTTGTCTTGAAAAATGCAATTTTGGGGCCTCTTTCCATGGTTGCATCTTGTTTGATTGGATATTGGTTCTATTCTGCTTTGTTTTCAGGGATAAATCTTTTCCTGTCAAGATGACAAAGAGGAAGCTATCTCTGGAAGGAATGGATGAGGAGGAGATAATTGAGACATCTGATGATAGGCTCTTTGATTTCTTACACACCACTGGAAATTCTTTCAAGTTTGGCTACATCAGGGAAATTTTCAATGTTTCTTTTGATTTGAAGGAGTTATTGGAGGATCTTGAAGATAAACTTAAGGAGTACAGATGTTTTTATGATAGACATGTGCAAGGTTTGGAAGTCAATGGATTTGTTCATTATAGTGATGTCATGGGAGCCACCAGTACATCCAGGTCAACTTTGCTAGGCAGGTTCAACCTCATTGATGAGGAATTCAGAAAGAAAGAAACATGTTTCCCTTTCCATAGGTATCAACACCAATGCCTTCTGATCCACAAGGACGTTGGATTTATTGTGTATATTCAATACATGGAAAATTCTTCTCCAAATATAGACCAACAGAGAAAGCTAGAGGATATTGCAAGTATGGATAAGGAGGTCGAAGAGAAGGAGGAGATGTTCCAAGAAGATGTTGAGAATCAACTTGTCCAAGGTTTTGATGTAGGTTTGTTCAAGAGTGACAATATCACAATGGTGGAAGAAAAGGAGATCGAGCCAAGTGCACAGGTTGATGAAGAAGGCCTACTGTGGCTACTACTGTTGGTGGCTTGTGTTTAGTTGTTTAGTTGGATTGGACAAGTTGATGCGTGGTACTTTCACTTTGGGGTTCTCAGTGGGTGTGGTAAGATTGGTTTGATAAGTTTGGAGTTTGATTGATGCTTTATCGTCGGGTTTTGCAAGCAGAGGTCATCATCTTAGATTCATTAGGTAGGACCTCATTCATGAGGGTTGCCCATGGACTCTTGGTTGAGCTTTGGGTTGACAGACCATTGGAGCACTCATGGATTGAGCACCCTTCCTTTTGGTCTTTCTCCTCCCCTATTTTGGTTGACATTTTTGGCCTTTGTTTTTTGGGGCATGAGATTGAGGATCATACATGGCACGTGAGAGTTTAGGCAACCACATCAAGGTGTTACCTTCATAGTAGCCTTGGGCTTGCAATAGGGCTTTTGGAATCTAGTGCTGCCTAGTCACTTGTGAACTATAGGAGCACCAAATCCACCATTTAGGCCTGGAGTGTGAGGCCTGGAAACTATGAGTTCAAAGCTGTGGTCTATGTTTTGATGCCCATTCGAGTGTTTGGTCCATAGCTTTAGGTGTTGTTTCTGGAAGCTAGTGTAACTTTATTATGGGAGTATGTTGTCGTGTCGCTATGTGAATACAGTGTGAAAAACTCTAGAGTGTATCATCATCTGGTTTTCTTATTAATCTAGAGAGTTAGTGTCATATTAGTCATTAGTGTTAGTGTCCATAGTATGGATGGTTCAAAGATACAAGATTTTTAGACAAGTTTAGCCTATTTTTGATATTTTGGATATTATTTCTTATGAATATCCAAAAAAGATATAGAAAACTTCTAGAATAGGGTGACATGCAAAAAGTAAGTTGCTTTTCAGTCAGTTTGGGGAGATCTCATGCAAAAAGAGGGGCTTCCTATTTCACAAGACGTGATTGCAGTTTACAAGCAACAAACAACATTCTAAATAAGAAGAAGAAGGAGCAATTTGGGAGAATTTTGACCAAGTGTCCTATCATAGGATTTTACCCCCCTTTTGAAGCCAACAGAACCATCACATTTGCCATCTAAGGAGCAACAGAGAAAAAGCTAGCTTGGAGATTGCTTCTGAATAGTCCCAAACAAGAATTTTGTTTATCTTCTCAGGTTGTATCAATACATAGTGCTTTGAATCATTGAGCTTTGTCTTTCTCTTGTGTCACTTTTATCTATTCTTTTTCTTCTCTTCTATCTTCTATTCTCCACCTCCTTCTCTCTCTAATCCCCAGTGGATACGACCTTTTGACTAAAATTCCTCCAAAATTGGTGAACCCGATGTGAAAGGTCATCATCCAAAGGAAAGGCAAGAGGGAAGAACCTTTAAGCACAGATTCGAGTGATGTTTTATAGCAGTTAGTGTAAAATATGAACACACTTATGTAGGTACAACAACAACAACACATGATGCAAGTTTTTGCTCAAACAAAATTATTGTGATGAATGCCCTGCAAGCAATAGAGCATGAGATGAAGTTGTTTAATGGCAAGAATGTATGCATATTTTCATACCTATGCTCAAAAGATGGATTTCTTTGGGATGTCTCAACTTCATGGAGCCAATATATTGTACAAGTCATTGTACATGAATTGAAAGCCCGAGTTACTGAATTGTACATGCAAGATGTTGATTGGGTAGCTTGCAACAAGACACTCATGGAAGAATTTTACATTGTAGACACATGTTTGATTACTCACAAGACTTTCTAAGAGTGGGTTCTACAATCCAATAAGGATCTTGTGGCTACAGAGTTATTAAGAGAATTTGAAAGTCACTTTGAGCAGTTAAATATTGTAGAACAACAAGCTCTTACAAGTTAGAAAATTGAATTGTTTCTATAAGCAGCAGATCTTGAGCTTCAAGAGAAACTTGATGATTTGTTAGATGATCAAACTACAGAGACAAGGCTTAAAATAGAGTGAAGGCATGTTAAGGAAGCTATTACTGCATTGGTGAAAAAGCATAGAAGAAGAGAAAGATTGCATGTATCTAGCTTGCCCACTGTTACAGGAAAAATAGTTGATATATCCATTAAACCACCCACTTCTGTGGCTAATCTTATAGTGGATACACCTACTATTTCCACTATTACAAAAGATGTATTAGATGAATTGGCTAAAGGCATGAGGGATCTTCAATTTGAAGATCGCTAAATTGGATGAGAAAGGACAAGAGGAAAGGGGACAGGCGGTAGTCCCTAAATGAGGAAAAAGATGTATTTGGTGTGATAGTTTGCAGCATGAAAGGAAGGATTGTATTACTTATCAGAAGGTCTTGGTAGGATAGCTCATCTTTTGGAAAGATGGCAAGATCCATGCACAAGAAACGGGATTGCCTCTTGCTTTGAATTTTGGAAAGTGAGGTATGTAAAAGTTGTTTGAAGACTTGGCTATCTGAAATGCTTATGTGGTTGTACATGCTTCTACTTTTGGTCTACAGTTGGATAGAATGCTTGGCCAAGTAATGGTTGGTCTGAAGGCTACAATATCGACACATACTTTGCATGCAGTTGAAAAGAGAAAAGATACTGATATTGAAATGTCTCATGAAGGGCAAGGCATTCGTAACATAACTAGATAGGAATCACCAGTAATGCATATTCTATGTATGCATATTTAGCAAAGATGCAAAACATGGATGTACTTGTGGAAGAGAAACAAAAGAGAGATGAATATAATACATGGACATCTAAGAGAGTGACAAGAAGAAGTGTGGGTCTGCCTAATGCTGCAAATCAACCACCTCCCGAGCATGTTTTGGAAGAGGTTGGGTAGGAGCAGAAACTAGATAGTAAACAAGAGGGAAAAAAGAAGGGCAAGTAGCTAGGATATAAGCTATAGTCAGATACTGAGATAGCCACAAATCTTAAGAAGGTTCTTGAAGAACAGATGTTAAACAATCGGGTGGAATTCACCTTGGGAGAGGTGCTTGGCATCTCCAAGTGGGAATTTCATGTTGAAATCATTGACATAATTGAGAGGAAGCATCAGTTTCTTGGTGATACCACTAGTGCATTACTACAATTTGAAGAGGAAACTGGTTTGTGGGGCATTCAAGTTGAATATAAGCATGATGTAAATGCTGGTTTATCTATGGAGGATGCTACTAGTCACTAAATAGCATGCAGAAAAGAATACATTGTCTTGTAGCAATATGCATGGTGGAGTAAGGCAGATGCAACAATATGGGGAAGAGATTCCAACATTTATTCCTCAGATTCATTACATAAGAAATCATTGGGCAAGGGCTACCATTGAAATGGTAGTGAAAATAGGGGAGTGTGAAGCTCCTTGTGTTGCTTTACTATACCATGGATTCGAGATTAATGTCATTGAGCATGGATTGTATGAGAATGGTGCATGGCCTATGGGCACTGATCATGGTTGGCATATAAGGGCTGCAAATAATTCTTTAGGGGAGCTTTATACTACATGTCCTAATGTAAAAAGTGGCAATTGGTGATGTACAAGAAGAGCCGCACTTCTTTGTGCAAGAAAATTCATCATATGCAATTATTTTGGGATAGCCCTATATTACAGGAGTACGTATGGAAACAAAGGTGCTTGATGATAGTTCTACTTACGCTACTTAAAAGCAAGGATGGGAGGAAAGCTATTCAATTCCTTACTGTTTGTGTTAATCATCCTAGGAATCAAGATACGCTTTGAGAGTCTCCTTTGCCTCTAAATGCAAAGGAATTCAAAGACCCGGATTTTCATTGAGCATTGTTTTAATGCATGGCTACAATAGTGTTGTTTAGAGGATGTACTCGGCTCTTGATGGAACAAAGCATGTATTTACAAGTGGTTATTCTCAGTTTATAGCAAACTGTTATTGTTGGTTTAAGCCTATGGAAGCTATGGGAAAGTTTGAATGCATATCTATGAAACGGGCTACATAGAAACTGAGAGAATTGGGGTTGATAGCTGAAAATAAAGGCATTTCATGCCTCTTTTATGGGTTGAATATTATTGACACTATGGCTGAAATTTCAGCAACTATACATGCAGTAAATGAGGTTGAAAATAGAGTGTTGTTAGTATGTTCTTTGGACATGTATGATATTATAGCATTGTTTTCTCAGTAGCAGGAAGGATTACAATGGGATGAAGCAATTGTGGAAACAAAGCATAAGACAGTTGACAAAAAGGTGAAATCAATTGCTTTGTCACTTCCACCAAATAGTGAGAGTCTGTATGAGAAAGTGTCAAGGCAGTCAAGTTTACCGGATCCTAAAGATATAGGTCATTATTTTATAGATGAAATATTACAGGAATTGAAAGTTGGTGTAAAAGGGTTTCTTTTGCTTGTTGAAAGAGACTATTTTATGCAGATGCTGGCTAGGCAAGGAAAAGCATTTACATTTTAGCCAGGTGAAATAGGTTGTGTGGATCTAAATGTTGTCTCTCCTATGGTAATATTTAGTGTGTCACATGTACCATGGAACTTGAGGCCTATTCCAGTGCCTAAAGCTTACTTGCCAAAACTAATGGATTTGCTAAATGAAAAGATTTGTATGAAGATCTTGGAGCCCTCTTCAGCCCCATACACAAATCATTAGTATACTATGTCCAAAACGAATGGGGCTTTGAGATTTATTCAAGACATGCAACCGGTCAATAAAATGACCATAAGAAATGTGGGTGTAGGTCATGTGGTTGATGAATTTGTAAAGGCTTTTGTAGGCAGAATGATCTATTCTTTGGGTGATCTTTACTCAGGGTATGATCAATTTCAACTTGCAGTTGAGAGCAAGGATATCAAAACCATGAAGACTCCCTTGGGGTTAGTACGAATGTATACTCTCCCGCAAGGTGCAAGGAACTCAGTGGCACACATGACAAATGCTATGAATAGGGTACTCATGGATTTTATACCACAATTGACAATGCCCTTCTTGGATGATGTTCCAATCAAAGGGTGTGCAGTGGATGAAAAGAATAAAGAGATGGATGCTCATGGGTGTAGACAATTTGTTGTAGACCATATTGTTGATTGTGAAAGGATTTTGACATGTCTAAAATAGAGGCGCATTTAACTCTTTCTAGACAAAAGTCAGTCTTTGGAGTTGAAGAGGTTTTGATTCTTGGGTGCATGTGTGTTCTATTTGATATAGATCCCTCACTTTTTGCACATGTAACTAATACTCTGTATTAGCTCTTGAGGAAAAGTCAGAGGTTTCACTAGGAAAGGAAGCATCAGAAAGCAATGAAGAAATTGAAGCAGCTCTTGAAATTTGCTCCTACATTGAGAAAGGTTGATTATTCACATGGGAAGCCTATCATTATTATTATTGATACAAGCCCAATTAGGATTGGATGGGCAATTGGGCAAGATGATGAGGAAGGGAAAAGATATACAATTCAATTTGGTAGTAAAGTATTGACCGAACGGTAGAGAAGGTATCCACAGGTAAAAAGAGAATTATGGGGAATTGTGACAGCCCTTAAATGTGATAAGGAGTATTTTATGGGTGCTCGTGTAGGCATTGAGACTTATTGTTTGCCGGTACTAGGTATGATTACTAGTTGTGCTACCTTGGATATTGCTATGCTCCGGTGGATTGCATACATCAAATCTTTGAATCCTCAATTTTAGCATATTGAATGAAGAGATAACCCAGTGGCAGACATATTATCTCAAGCACACTATGAGAATGAAGATGGGATGATGGATGGAAGACGATGACTTTCTTATAGTTGAAAATGATGTTTTGATTGGTGAAACTAAATTGGCAACCATTGTAACTACAGGTATAGCTCTCATGAATGCAAGGACAACGTTAAATGCAGTAAATACAACAAGTGGATTATCAAGTACAAGTGCAGTAAGAGTGAATTTAGCAATGCAAAGAGTTGCTACAGCACACTAACAGAAGTGGATAGCAAATAGAAAACACTTTAGATGTTACGTATCTTTTGTAAAGTGTTTTTGAAAGACAAACATGCAGGAGAGTGGCTCAGAATTGGTCAATACCTCAGCATATTAACAAAGAGAGACGAGTGGTCGAATGAGGAGTTTAAGAAGATCAAGAGGAGTTTGATTGATAATAATAAAGTAATTATTTAGATAGTTCATATTAATTAATTAAATAATTAATAAATTAAATAACTAATTAACAAGCATATTACTAGTAATAAAATAATTAGTAGACTAATTAATAAACTCAATAATTATAATAAACTAATTGACAAACTAATTAATTAACATTGATGTATAAACTAATTGATATCAAAAACTAAATAATTATAGTAAATAATTGATTAACAAATAATTGAATATTTAGTGATATATACTAATTAATAATAAATAATATTCAATGATTAATTATAACTAATATTTATTATTTGGTTATTATAATATTCATTAATAATTTATTAATAAAATAATTTTCAAATAAAAATATTTCAATAAACTAATTAATATTAATTAAATTATAAATTAATAAATAGTTGATATCATTTTATAAGCTTTAACGAAACTAATTGCTAAAATAATTAATATTAATTACATGATTAACTAACTAATTAATTACAATAAAGTAATTGATATTGATAAACTAAGTAATATTGATTGATAATCTGATTAATAATTACTTTAAAAACTAATGATTGAATTAAAAATTGATTAATAAACTATTATTAACTAATTAACTATTATTAATAGATATTAGTTAACACACTATTTATTAGCTAATTAATAAATAAACTAGTTAGTAAAAGTAAATTATTTACTTATTTAATCAACCTCTAAAAAAGCAAGAAAAAGAAAGTGGGAGCAATGCTTTTTTATACAAGTATTTAGAGAGAGAGAGAGAGAGAGAGAGAGAGAGAGAGAGAGAGAGAGAGAGAGAGAGAGAGAGAGAGAGAGAGAGAGAGAGAGAGAGAGAGAGAGAGAGAGAGAGAGAGAGGTGTGAGGGCGAGTGCCAATGTGCCAACGTGCGGTGACCACAAGCGACAAGCGAGTGGGTGGATTGATTCAGCCAGGTGAGAGAGAGAGAGAGAGAGAGAGAGAGAGAGAGAGAGAGAGAGAGAGAGAGAGAGAGAGAGAGAGAGAGAGAGAGAGGTGTGAGGGCGAGTGCCAATGTGCCAACGTGCGGTGACCACAAGCGACAAGCGAGTGGGTGGATTGATTCAGCCAGGTGAGAGAGAGAGAGAGAGAGAGAGAGAGAGAGAGAGAGAGAGAGAGAGAGAGAGAGAGAGAGAGAGAGAGAGAAAGACATTGGCCCGTTTCAAGGGGGAAAGAAATTCTCCCCCCACAAAAAATTCCCCCAAGTGAGAGAGAGAGAGAGAGTGTGTGTGTGTGCGCGCACGCACACGTGCATGTGTGTGCCATGCTCCCTTTTGAGGGAAAAAATTTTGCCCCTCCAAAAAATGTGTAGTGGGCCATTTTCTCATATGCTTGGATTGCCTTTATGCACTAAATGTCACGTGGATGAATAAATGTGCATGAGATCCTGATGTAGAATGTATACATGCTGTGGCACAAAAGGGGGTTATACATACCTTGTGAAGCAAGGATACTAGGGTAGGCTAATCACGCAACTATTTTTGACAAGCTAACTAATGATGCAAAGGTATGGGTATAAGCGTAGAGAAAGCTAGCAGCAAATTGATTAGATATGGACACAGCTCTCTAACTTTGAGTTTAGAACCAAGTGGAGCAAGGCATACTATAGTGTTAATGAAAACTATTGATATATATGCAAACTACATTGGTCCAAAGTAACAATGTTTTTATCAATGCAGAAATGTCTCATGCTTGGAGTGGGGCTCCAAGATTGGGGGTGTGTTGAAGAAGGAGAGAGTATACACATTGGCATCCTCAAGGCTAAATGAGGCAGATTGTGTAAGGATATTGAAGGCCACGGGGAGTTCTAATAGAAAAATTTGAACATTGATGGTCATGCCTGAACGTAGGTTATTCTCATGTGTCTATACTATCTGCATCATAAGTTTGATGCATTATTATTAAACAACACAACTTTGATTTAAGCAAATGTAAATACACCTTTTCAAAGTTGGGTGAGACAAGAGACCTTTTAGGCCATGTTACAAGACAACAGAAGGAGACTGCTCTTGAGTTGGGAGGACAATTATAACATTCAAGTGGAACATGATTTTTTCGTCTAATATACATAGAAGATAAAGAGAAAATATAAAAAGTAAATGTTTCGCATTGTCTTCCATGATTTCAAGCCAGATGAAGATATAGAGTCACAGAAGTAATCAAAGTTGGCAGCATGGAGGCTTTTGTATAGGTAATTCATAATGTCCTTATCTTATAGCATGTTTGCGATACTATCTTGCCAATCCATTCTAGAAATGTAATGGTGACTTTGCCTATTAGATTCATGTATGGGTAAATGGAGAGGGGGGCTATACAAACTTTTCTAGGAGAATGCCAAGAGCTACATGGTACTGAGAGAGAGAGAGAGAGAGAGAGAGAGAGAGAGAGAGAGAGAGAGAGAGAGAGAGAGAGAGAGAGAGAGAGAGAGAGAGAGAGAGAGAGAGAGAGAGAGAGAGAGAGAGAGAGAGAGAGAGAGAGAGAGAGAGAGAGAGAGAGAGAGAGAGAGAGAGAGAGAGAGAGAGAGAGAGAGAGAGAGAGAGAGAGAGAGAGATGGAGGAGGGAAAATAGAGAAATAATAATTGGTGGGAGAGAGATAGAGACTTGTACTTGAGATACTTAACATGGGGGGAGAAACATGGGTGAGGAGCCATGGTGGTGGAAGTAGTGGCGGTGGTAGTGGCAAAGGCAATGGTGGTGGCGGTGGTGGTGGTGGTGGTGGAGGAGCAGTAGTGGTGCTTGATAGGCCTTGGAAGCACGTGATATAGAATATATATGTATAGTGAACCCCTCATGATTTAGTTTACCTCCTTTTATGAGTCTTCATTTGATCTCACTATTTACTTCATCAACACACACACTATTTAGACCATTGAAAGAGTGTTAGCATCCCAATGTCTAAGGTTCAATCAAATGAGCCTTAATCACCTAATCTACCCTTCTCAATATTTCCTCTCAAGGGTAGGTTATATTGAGGTAAATACATTGGATAGGAGTCCCTCTTGGTAAATACTTAATGATTCCCAATCTATCCTTGTCTCTTAATTATTGGAAATGGTTTATACTGTGAAGAATTTAATAGATCTCAATAGGGCATCCCTAAATCATATCCGCCTCTCTTAAAGATGTGGATATGCCCCTATATTTGGTTCACCTCCTTTGATGAGTCTTCATTTGATCTCACTATTTACTTCATCAATATATACACTATTTATACCATCGGAAGAGTATTAGCATCCCAATGTCTAAGGTTCTAATGAGCCTTAATCACTTATTAATCCCTAATCTACCCTTTCTTCTCAGCATTTCCTCTCAAAGTCTTAACCTCATCTGCGAAGGTGCAACCAAATAATGTGCAAAAGAAGGCAGAAGAAAAATTGAAAATTTATAGAGGTGCAAGGAAAGTGTAACAAAAATACAACTTGCAATGTTTATAGGCTAGTCCTTCGACACACCAAATGGTCTAACCTTTGTTCCATTTGGCCAATGTGATGTTAAATCGTGCAGTTTCCACATGTGGGTTGCCCCAATCTTGCACTACTGCATGGTTGTGAAAGGAGAGAAGGATCGAAGCTTGCGCTTGAGAGCTATGGCGGGAGAGCAAGAGGAAGAAAGAGAGAGACAAGAAATGGGAACTCCAACAGTCACAATGTGTGACCGGGCCTTCCTTTATTCAAACTGTCACTAAAAGAATAAAGAATAAAGTGATGGTGACGGGCACCCGCCACTTGCAGTGTGCAGTGGCGGTGACTGTCAGTGTAGTAATACACGGGCGGCTAGGCAGAGGCGCCTTTACCCCCAACAGCCTCCCACTTAAAGGAGAATGTACCCTAGTGAGGAGTGAAAAGAAAAATAAGAAAGACAGTACAACACGTACACATGTACAATAGGATGAGGAAAGACGTCATCTCATCTCACTCCCATCAACCTCCTGAGGAAGGCAAAGCGCTTTGTAGAGAGGCTTTACCTGAGTAGATCTGCAGGATTCTGGTCGAGATCTTGACAAGGTCAATAGACTTGTCCTCAACGACCCCACGTATGAAGTGATACCTCACCTCAATGTGTTTCGTCTTCGCATAGAAGACCATCGGATTCTTGGCTAACTGAATAGCACTCATAGAATCCGAATGCAGTGTAGGGATAGCATCAATACCAAGGTCAACAACCAAACGACCCAACCAAATGGCCTCCTTGCAAGCCTCAGTGGCTGCAACATACTCGGCCTCTGTAGTAGAAAGGGCCGTGAATTTCGGCACCCTGGACATCCAAGAAATAGCACCTCCAGCATAGGTGAAGACATAGCCAAAAGTGGACTTCCTACTATTTGCATATCCTACATAATCAGAGTCAGTGTACACCACGACTCCTGTATCCTGGCTGCCATAGCATATGCACATATCTGCAGTGCCTTTCAAGTACCTCATGATGCCATGAATGGCACCCAATGCTTCTTGCCAGGTGTAGCCATATAGCGTGCCACAACACCAACTGCAAAGGCTATATGGACAAGTGGCTATCATGGCATACATAATACTGCCCACTGCGGATGCATAGGGAATCTTGTCCATCTCGGTCCTCTGTTGATCTGTCTGCAGACAATCAGCCTGTGATACCTTCACATAAGAAGGCAATGGACAGCCAGTAGGCTTTAGGTCCTGCATGCGGAAGTGCTCAAGGACTTTATGAATGTACTCCCTCTGTGACAAGTAGAGGAGTCCTTGATGCCTATCGCATCTAATACACATACCAAGTATGTGAGAGGCCTGTCCCAGATCTTTCATCTCAAAGCTCTTCTTGATCTGAACCTTAAGAGCATCTAGCTCATCATGAGCTTTCCCTGCTAGAAACATATCATCCACATAGAGTACCAAAATCAATAAAGAACCATCACGGGCTTTCTTCGTGTAAAGACATGGATCCATAACACTCATGTTGTAGCCCTATGACTGCATAAAGGCATCAAACTTATGATACCACTCCCTAGGTACCTGCTTCAAGCTATAAAGGCTTTTCTTCAATTTACACACTAGGTGCTCCCTACGAGGTTGTGCAAAGCCCTTAGGCTGCTCCATATAAATCTCATCATGCAAGTCCCCATGTAAGAAAGCCGACTTGACATCCATCTGGCATAAATCCAAGTCAAGCTAAGAAACCAAAGCCAAGACTAAGTGCAGGGTGGTCATCTTAACCACAGGAGAAAAGACCTCATCAAAGTCCACACCATGCTCCTGCTTAAAACCCTTTGCTACCAGTCTAGCCTTGTATGCCGGCTTGGGGTGTCCAGGGGTACTTTTCAGCTTGTACACACACTTGCATGGCAAAGCCTTCTTGCCCTCAGGCAAGGAAACCAAATCCCAAGTCTCATTCTTATGCAAGGAGTCTACCTCAGACTACATAGTCCTCTCCTAGGAGTGATTGTCACCCTTGCGCATAGCCTCATTATAGGTGAAAGGCTCTCCTACATTTGTAACCAAGATGTAATGCATCAAGGGTTGAAATCTATTAGGTGGACGCCTGTCTTTGGTAGACCATCTCGTGGCAGGCTCTGCGGCCTGCCCAATTGCATGTCCAACACCCTGACCATGATCATCTGTTGCAGCTGTAGGCTGTCCAACTGGCTATGCGGGACCTCGGCTCCTCCTGAAATATGACCCTATGCGGATCTCAACAACTCTCTCAGGCTGCCTATGCATCTTGTCTTCATGGAAGACTACATCATGACTGCGGATGACTTTCCGCGCCTGTGGATCCCAGAGACGGTAACCCATCTTGCCTGCATCCCCATAACCAAGGAAAATGCATTTGACACTCTTAGGATCCAGCTTACTTCTCTTGTCCCTGGTGGGCACATCGCAAAATGCCTCACATCCAAAGACATGGAGATGCGCATAAGAGGGAGGTTTTCCACTCCATATCTCCTCTGCAACCTGGAAATCCAAACCATTAGAAGGTGATATGTTTATGACATGCACAGCTGAACTAACTACCTCAGCCCAAAAGCTCTGTGGTAGGCCTGCATGGCTAAGCATACTGCGTACACACTCCTGGATGATTCTATTCATCCGCTCAGCCAAACCATTCTGGGGGGGTGTAGGGGGCAGTCAACTGACGCTTAATACCCCGCTCATCACATAACTGCTCAAAAGCACATGAGACATACTCACCCCCATTATCTATTATTAGGCATTTTAGCCCATACCCAGACTGGTTCCAACCAATGCAAGCCATCTCTGAAACATAGCCAAGACATCGGATTTCAGCTTAATGGGATAAGCCCAAACTTTCCGTGAAAAATCATCTATGAAAGTAACAAAATACTTTGCACCACCCATAGACTGACAAGGCATGGGCCCACAGACATCCAAATGTACCAATGCCAAGGGCTCACTCATGCATGGCCTACCAGACTTCTTATGCGTAGACCTAGTCTGCCTGCCATAAAGACAATGCTCACATGAATCAAAACATGCATAATCAAGGGGCGGTAAGTACTGCAAACCAAAAAGCATTTTCATTCCCTTCAAAGATATATGAAACAAAAACGGGCATGCCAAAGAGATACATGTGGGATAGAACCCACAGACAAAACACGATCAAGGGAAGAAGCGGATACAATCAAGGGATAGAGACTGCCAGCCTTGGCACCTCTCGCAATCACAAGTCTTCCACGAGTGATCTTCCATGCAGAATCTCCAAAAGATACATGATAACCTGTGTCATCAAGCTGTCCAACTGACATGAGACTGCGTGTCAAAGCAGATACATGACGTACATCCTGCATAACAAAACTGCTACCAAAAGGAAACTGCAGCCTAACATCACCAATGCCCACAATGTCAAGAGAGCTGTCATCACCCAAGCGTGCAGAACCCGAAACAGTACGGTATGAATGAAACCACTCTCGACAAGGTGTCACATGAAAGGACGCACCTGAGTCCAAGAGCCAACACTGTGCATACATAGAGTGTATCTCTGTCATCTACAAAGCACTAGAAGAAGCCGCAAGGATATAATCATCAACATCAACATCCTCAGGCTACACAACATTGATCTCTTCAACTTTAACACTCGACTTTGCAGGCACTATGCTGCGATCAGAAGACTTATCCTGCACTTTGTCTTTCCCCTTATCTTTGTGCCTTTCATTGTGTAGTTCATGGCATTGTGGCCTAATATGGCCCTTTTCCCACAATGGTGACAAGTAACATCTGCATTCCTGCCACGGGATTTGCTACGTGACTTCCCACGAGACTTGGAGCGAGATTTCTGAGAATCCCGTCCATGGCCACTGCCAGTGCCATGCTTTCCATATCCATCATTCCTGCCTCTAATTGTCATAGCATGCGACACATGAGAGGTATCCAAATTCTTACGGTTAACCTCTTCCTACAGAAGAGCGCTCTCAACATCAAATAATTTCAAGGTAGCAGTAGAGGCCACAGGAATGCAGTGCAAAATACATCCCATGACTCATTAAGAGTACCAAGCAAGAAAAGAGGAGTCACATCCTCTGCAAAAGTGATGTCCTGCGAAGTCAAGTTCTTGAGTATAGCATGGAACTGGCTCAAGTGAGCAGACATGGTCACATTCTCCTTCATGTGTAGATCCATAAGCTGCTTCAGCATATTTGACTTGCTGGACTTTTCTTGTCATAGAGATTCTTGATTTTATCCCACAACTGCCATGCACTCTGTTCTTCCTCAAATACATCGTAATAAACCTGTTTTGTGAGAGACAATACAATAGTGGACTTGCATAACTCATCAAGCCCAAACCATTCCTTATCTAGCATAGTTGCAAGCGGCTGCCCGCCGCTGAACCTCAATGGTTTGATCTACGATTTTCGCACCAATACCTGCCAAATCTGGCTCTTCCAATAAGAGTAATTTGTACCATCAAGCTTAATGATGTTGAAAATAGCATGATCAGTGGATGAACTCACCATAATGCAGGCTAGAAGACTATACGCAGTTCAAAAAATGCTTGTTGTTTACTGTAGAAAATGACCAAAAAATCACCAAAATCGAGAGAAAATGGCAAGAAAAGTATAACCAAAGCTGCTGCCCACCAAGTACTAGTGAAAGTACATCATTTCAGAATATTTCAGCTTGAAAAATCTATGTCAGTCTGGAGTTATATGCTTGCTGTAATAAATGACAACATGGTACTGTGAGAGTCAATTGCTGACCAAATCACTGCACCAAGTCAATAAATGACAGCCAAGACATGATGAGCCATAAGTGGGCATAAATCAGCACCAAACAGTCATCAAGACCCTGAGCAAACACCCAAACATGTCACCAAAGCATCCATCAATGAGTAGGCATACCCCCTGGATAGTAGGGCAAAGTATACATACCACTAGCAAGACCTGACACCAATAGGTGTATACTCACAAGAGTGCAAAGCCCAAGCTCGGGTCAAAAGCAACTCCAAGATATCAGTGCATGAACCATGCAACATTTTAAGTGTAAGAGATCCCAAAGTCTCAAGTATCTGCAAAATGCTCAAATAGCATAAACCTCCTGCTCAATGTCAGTCAAGCATACAAGATGCTCCCACTGGCACAAAAGGCAGATAAACGAGCTCAACAACTCAATCAAACCAAGTCAAAGTACCAAAGACAGGTAACCAAGACAATGCCTCAATAGCATCCCAAGAGCATGACGGCTACAAAGCAACTGTAGGTAGCATCCATGAGCAAGACATATATCCCAATAAAAAATCTCTGACAACCAAAATGACATCCAGTACAAAATTCGAGAATAGAAAATGAGAATCCAAGCCAAGTCTTCAAAGAGCACTAAAGTTCAACAAGTACATGGTACACTGTGCCAAGACAAATGCATCAAGTCGTAGGCGTCGAGTAAGCATGTACCCAAATAGCATATAATTGTCAAAGCACTGACCCTTGTCAATCATAGACCAATGTCAATAAGTGTGGGCTGAAATAAGCTCAAGCTTCCAAAAGCATCCGGATCCAATGACAAGCTCGAAGTCATCCGTGATCAATACATCATACCATAACCCAAGACATACATCTGGAACCAATAGGCATATGCCAAAGCATGAAAGATAACTTCAGCCCAAGAGTATTCAGCATGCATTTACTATTATAAATTGAGTATTTCCAGCCCTACAATCAGGCCAAAATCATAGCATTACATATAGCTTCAATCCCCCAATCAATCAGGATGCAATAGGCATCAAATCGGTTATGTAGTAATACCCAAACAAGCATAGGCATAAACTGTGAATGTAGCACTAGCATCAAATGTCTCTGGATTATTTATAATAGTCCTGAAACACTGTTTTCAGCCACAACCAATTCCTAATCCCAAAGGATCAATGCCAAGCATCAGTACATGTGCAAAAGGCCTGAAATGGAGCCCCAAACAAGTGCTTAATGCCAAGCTGGAGCTGGGGCTGGAGTGATTAATGTGTTGCTGTCCATAAAACAGGCGCAAATCTACGTGGAGTTGCTATTGGTCCTGCTGGTCTATGTGGCAACTCCGGAGTGGTTGGAGGGCTCAAATATGAGCCAAGGGGGCCTGAGAACAAGCCTCTAGCAGCCCACAACTAGTAGCAAAAAGATATGAAGGTTGGAAGCTTCAATGGTGGCTACCCTGTTTGCCTAGACATATGGACTGAAGTAAAAACTCTGAAATAATGAAGCAATACCTCAATATTAGTGCCTTGATGGTGCCTCAATAGGGCGAAAAGAAGCTCGGGAAGCCAGGGAGTGACGGGAGCTCAAGAGAATGAGCTATGGCTGCCGGGAAGGAGACCCAATGCAAGTGGGCAGTCAATGGGAAGCTGAGAATGCCTCGAGCCAAGCTCAAGAGTTGGGAAGCCGTGCTCTGATACCAGTTGAAAGGAGAGAAGGATCGAAGCTTGCACTCGAGAGCTATGGCAGGAGAGCAAGAGCAAGAAAGAGAGAGACAAGAAATGGGAACTCCAACACTCACAATGTGTGACCAGGCCTTCCTTTATTCAAACTGTCACTAAAAGAATAAAGAATAAGGTGACGGTGATGGGCACCCGCCACCTGCAGTGTGCAGTGGTTGGTGGTGACTGTCAGTGTAGTAATATACGGGCGGCTAGGCGGAGGTGCCTTTACCCCCAATAGACTGAGGATGCTAACCCCCTCTAATATACCTACAATTCCATTTTTGGTGGAGTCTCCCAATGTGATAATAGGAAGTATTGCATGAATCTTTATTCCTTCTGAGAAGGCATTTACTTGCAGGTTCCCTATTGTGGGATTTAGAGTCAAAGTATGTATGTGCATGTCAGCGGCATTGCCTTGGTTGATTGGTGTTTTTGGCTACATTGGTCCTTCGATACACTTCTTCAATGTGGTCCAAAGTGAAGGGCTTTACTTCAATATCAATCCTAATAGTAGGGGAAGTGGCATTGAGGTCAGAATAGCTAGCATGGTTTCTCTTGTGCATATTCATCGATGTCTTGTTTCCGATGGTCCTTTTAGAGTTGATGTTTCTGCTTGCTTAGAGAAGAATCATGTCAAGCCTGTAGTTTTCCTCTACTCCCTTGTAGGTACAAGCAGTGGGTGAGCTCATTGTTGACAAGTCATGTAAAACTTCATCAATTATGGGTTCATCTTCCCCCAGAGGTGTGCTTGAGCCTCTTTTACCCAATTTTTTACTTTATATATTGCATCCAATCATGGCTTTGGATCCAAGTATTCCCCTACTTTGGCTCTCCCTCATTCATTTGGTTTAGGAGAGCTGAAGTCTCAAGTTCAACATCAAGAATTTGTTTCCCTTTTGTCAAGGCCATTGCAGTGTTGATCTTTAGTGTTAGTTTTGCTTCGTTTTTTGTTTCCTTTTCTTTCAATTCTTTTTTCCTATGGAAAAGGCATCCAAGTTGCTAGGTCCAAGCACTGCAATGCTGGCATGTTTAGCTTGAGCTCTAGTCATGACATTTAATGGGATCATTGTGGCCTCATCAAGTGTTTCAATACTGAAGAGCCCAAGTGGCATAGATGGTACAATTGGTACAATCGTCGAGTTAGTGGAAGATTTTTGCCTTGGGCAATCAGCGTACATATGTGTGACACTACACTTTTGACACCTCAAATCTACCTTGTCTTTGTTTGCTTATTTCCTTTTTTAACATTTAGATGATATATTGTCGAGGTGGTCACATGTCCAACAAGTCAATACTTCTTGCAATGGGTTTCATCCCATGCCTTGTCCCCCATCCCCTGCCTAAAGCCATGCCTTGTCCCCCATCCCCTGCCTAAAGCCATGACTAGAACTGGTTGAAAATCCCTTAGGACTCAATATCCTTCTTCTTCATAAGTGACATATGGATACATATATGGTTCCTCTTTGATCGGTTCTTCCATGAAGTGCACTATTGCGTCACTTGGTGGATGTGTTACTATACTTCCAAGTGGACTTGGTATCTTTGTCGGGCCCTAGGAGCTATGGGTTTTTGGTCATTGGGCGTAGGGATTGCAAGCAGCGCTTCTCTTATTGGATAATGTGACTGTGGATAAGGCTAAGAATATGGAAGCATTCTTGGTAGGCGACAATGCATGGCCTCATGGCCCATTCTCCTGTATTTTGTGTAGGTATGTGTTCGAGAATCTAAACATTTTGATGGAAGATGATTGTTGCCATAGTGGATGCATTGGATGGATGGTCTTATGGGCCATCATAAGACATCCTGAATCTTTGCCATATCCAACTTAAGTCCTGCTACTTCATTTGAGATATCTAAAATCCTCCCTTTATCCTAGATGTCTATGAGGGGTTGCTCCCTATGAATTGTGGCTCTCTCACTATAGATAGTAAGGCTGATAGTGGCAAGCTATATAACTTTGGCATTTCTATTCTTTAGCATGTCGTCCATACAAATTGCCTCTTCAAAAACCCTAGCTAGCATATCTCTTTGCAAACCTAAGTTTCTTTCTAGTGCCTTGTAGAGTTCTTCATCCTTTATCATGTTAATGAATACATTGGAGATCGCTTTTTGAGTGGCCGTTCCGCTATTGGAATTCTTTTGTAAAGACTCTAGACATAGGCAATGTAATCATGGGTTTCCTCTTTTTCCTTCTAACTGACATTCATCAATTTGACAATTAGGTTATCTATGTATCCTGCATTGGACAATCTCTTGATAAAGAGGTCCTTCAAGGTATCAAAATCATTGTGTTCAGAATTATCGAGAGTGGTGAACCAAGTATGTCCTTTTTACTCTTTCAGGCATAGTTTAAACACTTGTGCACATTAGGTGGCACCCTAGAGGTTGTTGGTCTCATAGACTTGTTGTTGGTGGTGTCGTGAAGGTTGTTGGCCTCACAAACCTATTTGCATTGTTCCACAAAACTGTATGGGACATCTCCTTCCTTGTATTTCTCAATTTGTTTTGTGAATATTAGGATATTAGTTTAGTTTCTAGTATTGGGTGCAATTCCTAATTCAACCAGAATAGAGGCTGGTAATGCATAATTATTTCACTCATTAACTAAATTATCCAACAATCACTTGGTTAGGAGCTTGGCTGGAGTGAGTCCAACTTCAAGAAAATTTTCGTCTTTTCCTCCTTGTCTCAATATTGTTGTGGTTCAATTTTCCTGTGGTCTCTACATTCCATTTTCTTGTTTGATTTCTTGTGATTGGTTGATCCCCCCCCCCCCCCCCCCCCCCCCCCTTCCATGACTTGGTAAGTACACACACTTTTTTAACAACAAACAATCCCTTTTTTACAAATGTGATTAAGAGTGAATGGTACACAAATAGGATTTCGATTATTTTCCAACCAATGTGAATAGATATAATGCAGCTTTTTGGGACATGAGTGCACAAACAACTTTTTGATTAACTCTATACAAATCACATGAAATGTTAAAGCTCAACAAAAACATCAAGGTTCAAAGACATGTATTGCAACACTCAAGAACTTCACATCATCTTTCTTGTTTTGAAAATTTAACTCTCATTTTCCCAAGCTGTTAGTTTTACACATTAAAGAGTGGTTTTGTAGTTCTTTCACCCTTAATTCCCATTCCAAGCTTTCATAATTGCTTTAATGGTGATCACAACTTTTAGGTCAAACATAGCTATTCTAAGCAATTTTGGTTGTCCTTTTTGTCGTACATCCATTACTTCCAACTAGGACTCTAGGGTTGTCTCAAATCGTGCACGTGATGTCTTTGCCAATGCCAGTCACTTGTGTCACTAGGTTGGAAGGTGGTTGCATCCGCATTCCTCAAATGTTGCTCTTAAGGCTTTGTCCATGTTTCTACGTAGCTACCTCTTCTTCTCAAATCCTCCCTCAAGACTCAAGATGGCTACCAATCTTCCAAGTAAGGTCATTATGACTAATGCACAAGATCAAGTTTATGGCTTTAGGGTTTGATCAAGAACTCAAGAGCAGTGGAGTGTGTTGACAAGTTAACCACAAGAGTGGCAGTCCCCTTCTACAATGTTATCTTGTTACATTAAGGGTACTAATTGGATTGTTTATAGTAGTTATTGGCCCCTCGAAGGGTATATCTCAACTCTTCTTTTATAGAAGTCCTTTCATGTTGTTGTAGGCACTACTATGAGTGATCCGCCAGCTTTGATGGGATTAGAGATGAAGGTGTTCAAGGATGTGCTACACTGATGGCCGATGGAGAAATGTTTGTGAGCTATTGGGCCTTTATGGTCAACAAAAACAATGCCTAGGCATGTTTGCCAAATTTCCTCAAGTTGTGGGTACTTCCATGGTTGTATTTGGACAATATACAAGGGTTGATGGTTCTAGAATTGGGGACCTAAACATCCTCATAGGAGGTTTCCCTTGGACACTCCCCACCAAGAAAGAGCTTCCTTTGAGTTACTGAGTGGGTGTAACTACTAGCCACAAAACTAACCCTTGCCTCAGGTGTCAAGACTTTATGAATGAGTGGTTGCAAATGTGGTTTCTTGAGGTTTGTCCTCTAGGCATTAGTTTTGCTTTTTTTTAATGGCACCTCAAAAGGGTAGATGCAAGGATGATTTCTTGATATGTTATTTTGTTCCTCTATGATGTTTGATCTCATTTCTTCCAATGTCCTTCCAAAGTTCAAGTAGGCGAGTTTTGTGGTTATTGACACTCAATGCCTTGTCGATATGCCACTTGCTTGCTATCTTGCAAAAATTACTCCTCTTTTGGGATTATTGAGTGCATGCTCAAATGTAGGTTAGAACTAACCAATACGATTCTCCTAGGGCACTCATTCCTCCTATTGAGGAGTTCCACCCATCCTCCAAGCATGCTGGTAGAGTAAGTTTGCCTAAGTGTGGAGTCCCTAGCCATTCGAGCTACTTCAAGGAAATCTTCCTTGCTAGATCGATGCACCAATGTCCTTATCCTTTTCATAGGCATCCGAGATTCTTGGTGAGATCACCAATTATTTAGCATGGTCTAGTTAATTCTTAGTCTCAAGAGAACAATTGATCCACTCATGTATCCGAGAGTTCCTACCAAAGTTCTGAGTGGTTGCGGTCCTTCCTTGGCACTATTCTTAGTTGTGTTCATTCTTATTTCATTTTCACTCCATTCACATTCCTTAGTTGCTAGGGTGTGAAGTTACTCAAAACCTTCGAGAAGTAGACCTCCCAATGCTTGGCACCATAAGGGTCTCTACTCAACGCTCTTGGGTTTTCATAGCAATGGCACTCTCGAAACCCAAGGCTAGTTAAGAGTACAAAACACTTTGAGCAAGTGACAGTGGCTATGTAGCCTCGTGCTTTTATTGGTTGTATCCCAGAATGTCCAACAACTAGGGATGACTTACAAAGTAATATTTGGTCCTTAAAGTTGCTCACATACCTGAAGTTAAAGGTTGGATTAGCACTTATGTATCCGTAACTTAGAGCTTTCTATTGCCATACTAGGGATCAAGGCTGTAAGCATGTTGTTTATGGGGCCAAGGGATCAAGAAATATCCAGAGCCAAATTTTGAAGGGCCTACTGAGTGCAAATGTTATTTTTCTTTATGTGCCTAACCCACATGCCCTGGAAGTGACCGAGTGCCTAAGTTGCCCTATTCTTTTACAAGTAGACTCGCCTCACTTAGTCATGGTCAAGTTGACAACAAGGGCCTTACATGGCCACCTAAATTGTACCCAAAGGTGTTCGGGTTGACCTTCATGAAGGTCTTATGACTACCCTATTACTCAAGGACAAGGCCTTATGTGGCTGTCATCTAAGTGACTTAAGGCCTCAAGGTCGTTCGAGAGGTCAATGTGCTAGGCCTAAAAGCAAGGTGCCTAAAAATGGCCACTTATATTAAGAATGACCTATTTAATTTAAAACAATGGCCTAATTTTTTAAGATAAAAAAGTAAACAAAATCAAAAAACAAAGAGAAATCATAGTAATAAATAAAAATGGCCCATTAAAATAAAAAACATTTGACGATAAAGAAAAAAGAAGGCCTAGGGGGATACCGCTTAACTATATATGCATAGATCTTTCGGACGGCCTAATGCATCCATTGACCAACCAAACGGTCCGGACGGAAACCTTGGTGAGAAGTATGGATGTGGCTAAGGCGCCTTAGGGGACACCCTTCTTTTTGGAAAAAATTAAATAGTGATATTAATAATAATAAACCAAAAGGGATGGATGATGGCGTCTTGCTAACAGCCGAGGTCAAAACCTTCCATCACGACGCGCGACCCTTCCATAGTTGTGTTCTTCCTTTCCTTCTGGTCTCATCGACAGCGCGTCGCCTACCATACGATGGCTTCGTCTCCAACATCAAAAAGGCCGTATCGTCACACAAACTGTCCAAGGTTAGCGAAATTGATGAGGAGCCCAATAGGATGCAATTAACCACAACCACACCTAAAATACCAAGACACATGAATGAATCGACTGCCTCTCCATCCGTCCATCCTACCCTACTCCATGAGGCATTTCAAAGTATGAGCTCCTATTCTCTCACATAGAGCATGCACAGTGTGCCTAATTACTTATTACTTCATTCCTTGAGTCTTGACAATGGAACCAAAATGTCATTTGCTCTCATAAGCTAGACCGCCAAGCTTATTGAGGCCCGCTCATTGTTTCAAGTGTTTCCAGCAATGCAACTATGGCTACCTCTCACCTAATCATTGCAATTCCCTAAACGAGCGTAGCAAACTCACCGATCTACCTTCTTGTTATAATATGCTTATAAAAGGTTGGTCAATGGCTCCACAATCCTTGCAATGCACTCCAAGAAGAAGAAGAAGAAGAGGAAGCAAGAGCTTCTCCAACTAGCCCCTCACCCTACTTACGCTCTCCCTCTCTCTCTCTTTCACTCTCTCCCTCTCTCATACATGCAAGAAGCAAGCGAGAGGCAAGAAGAGAGCTCACAAGATTGCATACCATAAGAATGAGCGTATCCATTTACTTTTCAATTTTAATACATGGCCTCAATTTTTGGGCACCCTCCTTTTGCATTTGCCTAGACTGGCCTTATCTCACTAGCGTATACCATTTACATTATTTTACTTGTTCATCGACTAGCTTGACCGAGATTAATCATTACAATATGCACAAGAGTGAGCCCAATGCTCTTGTATAAAAATAATTCCAAGTAATTTTCTAATTTTAAAAATTGTAATCCGTGTTTCTGTTTTGCTTTTTTGCACCTTTGTAATTTTTAAATTTTTCTTGTGTCTTCTTTTGCACATTCCTTAGTTGCACCTTCATAGATGAGGTTAAAACAAGGGTAGGTTATGTTGAGGTAAATACATTAGATTGAAGTCCCTCTTCGTATATACTTAATGATCCCTAATCTACCCCTATTTCTCAATGTTTCCTCTCAAGGGTACATTATGTTGTGATAAATACATTGGATTGAGTCCCCTTGAATTTTAACTATGAGTTTTACAATTCACTCATGGCTCATTAGCTTTGATAGATTTTTTGGTGACTACACTTTTCACATTTATTTTCCTTTTGATGATACAAGGGCTTTCAAAAAGCAACTTGAACTAGATGAGACTATTGACTTAGCTTCTCGTGCTCCATAAGTTTTTCTTAGTTGATCCTAACTCATTTTTACTGCATCCAATATTCTTATACTTGGGATCATTTTAATTATAGCAAGCCACATATTCATGTCCTATCCTTCCACAATGGGTATGATTTACTTTGTTACAATCATCATTTGTTGGTGGTTTCCTTGAGTTTAAAAATGCATATGTAATTCAAGTAGTTGCTTCATGACTTTTGAGCTCCTTCTCCTTGCCCCTTCCATGCTCTTAAAAGTGTCTTTAATTGAATCATACTTCTTGGAGAAATAGACTACACGCATGGCCAAAACATCTTTCTCTAGAATTTCAGCACATATACCATCATGTGGAACATTTGTATAGATTCCAAGCTTGTTCTTCTTCCCATTACTATTCTTGTGCACCTTCAAGTTGGTCTTGATGCTAGCTCTACTTCCTCCTTATATATGTAGTTTTTGATTGACTCTTCTATTGGGATTGGTCAATCAATTAATCTCCAAGCTCATAGAATTAGTCGATGAAGATGAGATAGAAATAGTGATTGGGTCTTCTTGGAACAACATATCATTCAAGAAGTTCAAGTAATTTCATTGCTAGATGATGCAAAGCACAAAACCTAATTTTTTTGAAGCATGGCTCTAGGCGTTTTTTCACAATTGTAGGCCTACCTATAACTGAAGACAAAATGCTACCTTTGTATTGATTCTCTACTCTCAAAAATTTGTTAGGGACTTGTGTTGCTTATGAAGATGAGGCCCATACTTCGATGAAACTTGTCTTATAGTAGTTGTGACAATGTTACAATTTCTTGAATTCAAATATGAAGCTTTGCTCAAAAAATTAGGTCAATGTAACATGTAAGTCAGACAATGTCAAATTCCTCTTTTAAGTTTTAGAGCATCTTCATAAGGCTTCCATCCTAGCTAGAAAGCTCAAACAATAATTCATTATAGACAAACATATTGTTCATTTAGGAGAGGTGTGTTTTGCAAGCTATGGCTACTCAAAGAGCTCAACGTTAATGGAGGATGCAATGTTGAGTGAACCCTAGGATTTTTGTAAGCCGAAATGTTCATCTTTTAGTCACTAAACCCTAGGATCTTTGTAGTCAAAATGAAGCTTACATTGTAAGCTATAGTATAGTTCTAATTTCATTGACATTATCTAATATATATGAAAAAAAAATTGAGATCCATGAGATTAAATGAAATATATTTGTTGAAAACCATAAACTTTGATGAATGAAGACTTATACCCCAAATACCCACAAGGGGGCTACCTCCCCTCCAAATATTGGCCAAGAGAGTGGGGCAAGAGCCACATTACCATTATTTCTATGCATAGCATGATAGTTCATGTGCCAAGTGAACATCAAATCTTTATCTCATTGGGACTCTCCTCTGTGATGTTATCTCTCCTAAAAATGAGCATGTCCCATTTTTCCCATTATTGTTACCTAGTGTAGCAAGGTATGCGCAAAGTTAACCGATGCCGTCTTACTCCCTCATTGGTACATCACATAACCCAATGATCTCTGGATCAATGAGGGCCATGTTCAGCTCTCTCTCTCTCTCTCTCTCTCTCTCTCTCTCTCTCTCTCTCTCTCTCTCTCTCTCTCTCTCTCTCTCTCTCTCTCTCTCTCTCATTTCAAACAACTATAAGGGAAGCAAAAGATTTATTGTCATGAGTATGGCTTAAATGAAGAGGGATAAGTTAAAATGCTACATGAAGTTGTAATCATTATCTAAAAAGAGGTGAAATGAAATATCTAGATGCAAATTTCTGGTCACACTACATAGATCTCTAAAATAGTTGACTAAGATTTGCATTGCAAATATGCCGATTAGCAAATTCATACATTGGCCCATTTTGATCATGGTTGCCAATTAAGTAAATATTATGCTTTAGAATTTGGAACAAAGTTTCTAATATGAACCTATCAAATTAAATAAAAATTCATCCTAGACTAAATTAACTTTAAGAAAGTACGTATCAATATATGTATTATGGGCCTTTGGGATTATCTCATTAGATTATAGTACCAGTATCAAATTTAGCAACTTACTCTATAAGTTAAATAAGTATTTTTAACTTAATTTTTCATTTAATATCAATAGAAACATGAGCACAACTAGCTAGCTTTATGACTACAAAAGCCCATGAGAGAGAGAGAGAGAGAGAGAGAGAGAGAGAGAGAGAGAGAGAGAGAGAGAGAGAGAGAGAGAGAGAGAGAGAGAGAGAGAGAGAGAGAGAGAGAGAGAGAGAGAGAGAGAGAGAGAGAGAGAGAGAGAGAGAGAGAGAGAGAGAGAGAGTTATATTTAAAAGTATTGAAGATGTCAAGTATAGAACGTAATAAAAAATTTGCATTAAAATCTTTGAATATTTAGACAATCAAATTTGTGAACCAAATAAGGAAACCTTCTACTAAAGAAAAATAGGGAAACTCAAAAAATGATGTGGCAGACCAAAAACTAGAAGTTGATATCAGTGAAGTAGTATTAATATCTAGCTATAAACATAATTATCTCCATGAAAACAAAATAAAAGAAAAGATAGGAGGTGGTCTAAATAAAAGAGGAAGCCTTGCACTACCATTTTGCTCACCTTTATGGTGGTGTAATGGCTAGTGCATGTTCCCAATGTTCAAGTTTGAATCCACAAAGATTAAAAATCTAGAATTGTGAGACATGCCTTAAAGGATCTTGGAATTGCTCCTACCACACAAAAATCATTATTATTATTATTCTAACACCCTTCCATCTCTCTCTCTCTCTCTCTCTCTCTCTCTCTCTCTCTCTCTACTTAAGGTAACACTTTCCATTTGAGGGCAAGCATATGTCCCTCAAATGGCCAACACAATGCACAATGAAATTGATGACTTATGAAATCGTGCCTTATGACGTACTTATTTCAAAATTGGAGGCCTACTAATGCTCTTTAATGGCTTGTCCAACCTCGATTCATGTCCCTTTGTGCTACTGGATGCCACCACTGCGAACCTGAGGACGGAGTTTTTGGCCAAGAATTTGATCTCATTAGTCAGCAACATTAGGCATTTTTCTTTTGTTGTGTCTTTTTGTTTGCATTTTGTATGATGCACGAGTGTTGAGATATCGAGCTCCACTCGTGATATGCCAGGGTGACCGTTGTGTATTTATGTCACCGACTTGTCAGTTGCAGACGCGGTTGGTACACCGCCCATGAATAATAGCTACATGATAGCTATCCTTATCTACTCTAGTTCATGGCTCAGTTAGTATGCCACTTTAGTTAGTTGAGTTTGGTTTGAGACCCATATAGAGGGTTCTTCTATTTCTTTGTACTTGAGTTCTTTTGGCTTACACAACTAAGAAGAGGAAAACTGTTTTCAGCCTCCACCCTTGTGTGTCTTCCCCCATTGTGCAAGCAAGAAAGCTTCAAGCGAGACTCCTTCCTTCTCTCCCACAATCTTGACATGGTATCAGAGCCTTGTTTGTGGTAAGGAGCTCAAGAAAGCAAGCCAAGCTCGCGGTGTTCTGGTAAGAGGAGCAGTGTTGCTTTCATCTTCTGTTTTGGGAGCAGATCTCTGCAGGTAGCACAGCCGGAAAGTGCAGGAGTGCATTGTCTCAGGTTGAGACGCCCTTCGCGGTGAAGCAAGAGGGCAGTATATGCTGCTGGAGAAGACTTTAGCCCTTGGCGACCTTGTTTTTTTGATTTGAGGCCATTTCGGGGCCTGTTTTGGAGGCGGAAGTTTTCTGCACGCACTCAGGAAAAGGCTCAGTTTTATGCTGTGCAGCCACTGTTCTACAGGTCGGTGAATAGTTACTGTAAAAATTGCATTGTATGCTTGTGCGCAGAGACATTGGGAGTTACAGAATCATCCCTGTTGCTTGTTGATGCATAATCGTCACTAGGAAGTGACTGTGTGGTCAAATACCACTTTCGCCAGTTTTGCAGATTTTCCCTTGTGAGGGTGAAGCTGTGGTTTTTTGCAGTGACAGAATTTTTTGCAGTCTTCTATAATGGCATCTGATTCTCTTTCACAGATTGTCATTGAAAAGCTTGACAAGAACAACTTCCAAGCATGGAAGTTTAGAATGACGAATTTCCTTATGGGAAAAGGATATTGGAAATTTGTTGTAGGAAATGAAGAAGAACCAGTTCTTCCTGATGTTCCCAATCAACAGCAAATGCAGGCATTTAAAGCATGGCATGAGAGAGCCTAAAAAGTTATGTATTGGCTGTCTATCAGCATTTCAGACTCTATGATTGTGCATATTCAGGATGCAAGTACGCCAAAGGAGGCATGGGATACTTTGTCAAAAATGTATAGCACAAATACGCAAGCCAGGAAAATGCAGCTTAAGCAAGAGTTGCACAATGTGCAAAGAGAAAATATGAGCATCAACGACTACCATATGAAGGTGAAGAAGATTGCAGATGCACTTGCTTCCATTGGGTCACCAGTGGAAGATGATGATTTAGTTTGTGTGACCTTGAATGGTCTAGGAAAGGATTATGCACAGTTTCGGACATCCATTTCAGTTCGTGAAAGATTTCCTGATTTTGAGGAGCTGATTGCTCTTCTAATTTCTGAGGAGCAAAGAAATGGTGGTGCATCTTCTTCAGGAGAAACTTCAAAAGAAGCTGTCTTCTACTCAAATGCTGGAAGAGGTAGAGGCAGAGGTAGAGGAGGCCGATATGGAGGCCGTGGTAGAAATCGGAATATGTAGCAAACTCAAGAAAACCAGTCCTATGGAGGAGGACGTGGTAACTCTAGAGGCAGGGGGAGCCAAAGAGGTCGTGGTGGATGACAAAGAGGTCAAAATGCAAACAGTAATGTTGAATGCTACTACTGTGGTAAAATGGGTCATATGGCTAAAGACTGCTATAAAAAGCAGAATGACATCATGAATGGAAAACTGCAACAAGGGAATTATGCATCTTCTAGCAGACAGGGTGATGACAGAAATGAGCATTTGTTCATGGTGCAGCACATGAACAATTCTGTGACAAGTGCAGAAGAAAGCAATGATGTATGGTATGTTGACTCAGGTGCATCAAACCACATGACAGGTCATGCAAAATGGATGGAGGATGCAAGGAAAATGGAAAAACCAGGATTTGTGGAGACTGGTGATGATACTGCACATCCTATTGTGCAGATTGGAAAAATTCCATTGTCTATGCAGGATGGGAAAAAGAAATACCTGTCCGATGTATTTCATGTCCCGAATATCACCAAGAATCTGGTTTCTGTCGGTCAAATGGTTGAGCAGGGCTTGCAGGTCAGATTTAATCCTCATGGATGCTTTGTTGAGGATATGAAAAATAAAGGTCGCTTGATAGCAAAAGGAAAGAATAAGGGCATAATGTTTACGTTGGATGCAGACATGTCTGAATTGAGTGCAGCAATGTTTGCACATGGGACCGGTGTAGTTGCAGATATTGATATCTGGCATAAACGCATTGGTCATGTTAATGTACAACGACTTAAATCAATGCAGGCCCAAAATATTGTTGCAGGTTTGCCGAAATTCAAGGTTGCAGAAATGCATAAGGTATGTGAAGCCTGTCAATTTGGAAAACAGGCAAGGAAACCATTTCCTAGACATATTCAAGAGAGTAAGAAGCCATTGGAATTAATCCACTCTGATGTGTGGACAACTAAAGCTGCATCTCTTGGAGGCTGTCATTATTTTGTCAGTTTTATTGATGACTATAGCAGAAAAGTTTGGGTGTATTTTATGAAAAAGAAAAGTGAAGTTTTTGGGCATTTCAAAACTCTTAAAGCGATGGTTGAAAAAGAAACAGGCCTGCAGATAAAATGCCTAAGGTCAGATGGAGGGGGAGAGTACCTCTCAAATGAGTTTGCAAGGTTCCTGCAGGAGCATGGCATAAAGCAGCAATATTCATGCAGTCATACCCCACAACAAAATGGAATTGCAGAAATGAAAAACAGGCATATTGGAGAGGTATCTCGTGCCATGCTCAATGAAAAAGACTTGCCAGATTTTTATTAGGCTGAAGCAGTTGCTACAGCAGTCTACATAATGAACAGGACTCCCACTGTAGCAATACATGGAATGACTCCAGAGGAGAGGTATACTGGTAGGAAACTAGATATTTCTCATTTGAAAATTTTTGGTTGCATTGCCTATGTACATGTGCCAGATGAGTTGAGATTCAAGTTGGATCCAAAAGCTGAGAAGTGCATCTTTATTGGTTACTCTCTGCAGCAAAAAGGGTATAGATGCTATAACCCTTCTACTCGTAAGTTTACAGTGAGCAGAGATGTTGTTTTTGATGAGATGAGTAGCTGGTATAAACCAGTAAATGTGATTGATGATGTAGATGCACAAAATGGTGATGCTGCACAAAATTCACAGCAGCAGTCACAAAATATTAGTGGACCTGGAGCGTCCTCTAGTAGTGGTTCACATTCTTCGCCATGGACAGGCAGATTGAGATCATGAGAATCTTCTCAAAGTAATGCAGATAGTGGTATGCAGGTATCACGAAAAGGAAAAGAGAAAGTTGATCAGCCCATGTTTGATGTGAATGCAGGTCACTCTTATGTGGATGGTGAATCTAGTGGCTCAGAACAGAGCATTGATGATGAGTTGGGTATTCCTTCTATTGTTACACCTGGAGTAAGGAAGACCAGGGATGTTTTGAGAGCACCTGGGAGTGAACTTACTTTGCGCAGGTCTACGAGAGCTAGGTATCCTGTGGATAGGCTGAAATATGATGGATTTACAGCCATTCACTATGCATATATGGTTAAAGTGATACAGGAACCAGAACCCACTTCTTTTGAGGAAGCCATGGGAAAAGAAAAATGGGAGAAAGCCATGGATGAAGAAATGGATGCCTTGGAAGCAAATGCTACATGGGAATTGGTACCTTTGCCTAAAGGTAAAAATGCAATTGGCTGTAAGTGGGTTTATAAGGTGAAGCACAATGCAGATGGTTCTGTGAATAGATACAAGGCAAGATTAGTAGTCAAGGGGTATGCACAAACATATGGCATTGACTATGAAGAAACATTCAGTCCGGTTGCAAGGATGGCAACCGTAAGAGCAGTCATTGCTATGGCTGCATCAAAGGGATGGTCTTTACATCAGATGGATGTAAAGAATGCCTTCTTGCATGGTGATTTGCAAGAAGAGGTCTATATGGAGCAGCCACCAGGTTATGTGCATGCTGTTCATCTTGAGTTTGCTTGCAGGTTGAAGAAAGCCTTGTATGGCTTGAAGCAAGCACCTAGAGCATGGTCTGACAAGATAGGACAGTATCTTGTCACTATTGGCTTTCAGATTTCCAAGGCAGATTTCTCACTTTATGTGAGAAAAACAGAGAAATGTATTATGCTACTTGTCATTTATGTTGATGATTTGATTATGACAGGTGACAGTGATGAAGATATCCTTCATGTGAAAATGCTATTGAAGCAGAAGTTTGAGATGAAGGATTTGGGAGAGCTGCGTTATTTCTTGGGCATTGAGGTGATTAGATCACCAAGTGGGATTCAGCTCTTGCAGAGGCAGTATGGATTGGACATGCTGTCCAAATATGGGATGACAGGCTGTAAGCCTATTTCAGTTCCTTTGGAGCAGAATGTGAAGCTGAGCACAGATGCAGGTGAGCTTCTAGAAGACCCTACTATGTACAGACGCATAGTAGGAAGTTTGATTTATATGACTATTACCAGGCCAGATTTGAGCTATGCTGTTGGATTGGTAAGTCAGTTTATGCAGGCTCCAAGGAAACCACATTTGGATGCGACTAGACGCATACTCAGGTATGTGAAGTCCACATTGCAGTATGGACTATTTTATGAGACTGGGGTTCAGATACAGTTGCATGGATACACTGATGCTGATTGGACTGGTAGTATTTCTGATAGACGATCTACCAGTGGATATGTGTTCTCTTTTGGGAGTGCTGCAGTCACTTGGAGCAGCAAGAAACAACCTACAGTTGCCTTGTCGAGCACAGAGGCTGAGTACAGGGGTGCAGCAATGGCTGCATGTGAGGTAGCTTGGTTGCATAAGCTACTTTATGATATGCATCAGTCTACAGATGGACCAGTTGTCATTTATTGTGACAACATGAGTAGTATACACTTGGCAAATAACCCAGTCTATCATGCTAGAACAAAGCACATTGAGGTGCACTATCACTATGTGTGAGAGAGGGTTTTACTAGGTCTTATTAATCTAGTTTATGTCAGCACAGAGGATCAGGTAGCTGACATATTCACGAAGGCATTGGGCACAGAGAAGCTGCGCAAGTTCAGAGACCTGCTTGGTGTGTAGGAATTGGGATTGAGCTCGAGGGGGAGTGTTGAGATATCGAGCTCCACTCGTGATACGCCAGGGTGACCGTTGTGTATTTATGTCACCGACTTGTTAGTTGCAGATGCGGTTGGTACACCGCCCATGAATAATAGCTACATGATAGCTATCCTTATCTACTCTAGTTCGTGGCTCAGTTAGTATGCCACCTTAGTTAGTTGAGTTTGGTTTGAGACCCATATAGAGGGTTCTTCTATTTCTTTGTACTTGAGTTCTTTTGGCTTACACAACTAAGAAGAGGAAAACTGTTTTAAGCCTCCACCCTTGTGTGTCTTCCCCCATTGTGCAAGCAAGAAAGCTTCAAGCGAGACTCCTTCCTTCTCTCCCACAATCTTGACAACGAGCACATGTAGTTAGGCTAGGCATATTCTCTTCAGTACATTCATAATTTTTGTGTGGAACATCATTTGATTGGTTACATAGCATGGATCCATCATTGCATAATTCTCAAATCATGTTTGATTGGGCACGAAGTTTTTTAAAACATATTCTTAATAGGGCACATTGCATTGCAACACTTGTTGAAGTGATTAACCCAAAGACATGTAGCATACAAGGTTGAAAAAAAAAAGCAATAGATTGGGTTTCTAAAGAAATTAGAGCATGGGGCTTGAATGAAGAATGGGATAAGGTCAAGGTCCTAGAGGATGAGAAGATAAAGAAAGATGCTTCACACCCAAAATCACACACAAAAAGGTGTCTAGGTCATTCCCTTGATCAATATTGTAAATCTCTCAATTCAAAGCATCTATTTTTAGGATACATAACAATGTAAGAAAAGATCAAGTAATCAAGCAAACCATATCCTTGCAAAGAACCAAGATATGGATGGTAAATGAGCTTACATGCATCCAGGTCACAAACAGGAAACAAGAACTAGCTAAAGTACAAGAAGCAGAGAACAAGGGCAATGGGCGGTCTACGAGGTAGAGCCATCATTAAGAGTTATGAACCTTCAAAGCAAAAAGGAAGTGATTATCTAAGAGTGTCTACGTGGATCAATTGATAGATTGTACCCCTATCCTATGATAATAGGTACTACTAGATTTTACTATTCTTTCATTATCTAGTTTTGAGTTTGATTATGCCTCTTGGCACCTAAAGTGGAATGTACATGCTATGATTTATTTGCTATTTTCCTTTAGGCCAATTTTTGCCTCCATGGGACATATCTCTCTCTCTCTCTCTCTCTCTCTCTCTCTCTCTCTCTCTCTCTCTCTCTCTCTCTCTCTCTCTCTCTCTCTATGTGTGTGTGTGTGTGTGTGTGTGTACACACACACACACACACACACACGTGCATGCATGCATGCATGCTGCATGCGTGCGTGCGTGCGTGCGTGTGTGTGTGTGTGTGGCATGCCTGTGTGTGTGGCATGCCACGCAACTATAACGGAAGAAAAAGATAAATTGTCATGAGGTATGATTGTTATGAAGGGGATAAGCTAGAAGGCTCCATGAAGTTAAAGAATTTCTAAATAGAGGTTAATGGAAATATCTAGATGTAAATTTATTGTCATACTTTATAGATCTCTAAAATAATTAAGTAAGACTTGCATTTCAAATATGCAAATAGCAAATTCATGCCATGGCCCATTTTGAGAATGATTGCCGTTTACAAGTAAAACTTAATGGTTTAGAATTTGGAATAAAGTTTCTAAAATGAACCTCAAATTAAATAAAAGGTTAAGGACCTTTAGGATACCCTCATTAAATTACAGTATTGCTATCAAATCCAGAAATTTACTCCATAGGTTGGATGAGTATTTGGCATTACATATCAATAGAAACATGAGGACAACTTAGTAAGCTCTATGAAACTATGAAAACCCATATATATATATATATATATATATATATATATATATATATATATATATATATATATATATATATATATATATATATATATATATATATATAGAGAGAGAGAGAGAGAGAGAGAGAGAGAGAGAGAGAGAGAGAGAGCACTATTATATTTCAAAGTATTGAAGATGTCAAAGTTATAACATAATCAAATATTGGCATCAAAATCTTTGAATATTTAACCAAACAAATTTGTGAATCAAACAATCAGTTTTGCAAATATAAGAAACCTTCTATTCAAGAAAAATATAGAAATGCAAAAAATAATGTGGTAGACTAAAAACTAGAAGTTGATATTCAAAGTAAAAATAAAATCTGGCTACAAACATAATTACCTCCATAAAAACCAAATAAAAGAAAATATATGAGGTGGTCTAAATAAAAAAGAAAACCTTGGTGGTGTAATGGCTAGTGCAAGTGTTTCCAATATTCTAGTTTGAATACAAAAAGGTTCAAAATCTAGAATTGTGTGATATGCCTTAAAGGCAACTTGGAATTGTTCCACTTGTAAAAATCCTCTCTCTCTCACTAAGATTAAGGTAACATCCCTTTGAGAGCAAGGGATTGTCCCTCAAATGGTCTATGCAACGTACAAATAATATCCCATGTGTTCTATCTCTATTTCCACCTACATACAGAGATGGCAACCAAACGAAGCTTCTTCAAGGTGCTACATAGTTGGAGCTACAAGGAGAATGGAGATTTCACAAAGAGAGAGAGAGAGAGAGAGAGAGAGAGAGAGAGAGAGAGAGAGAGAGAGAGAGAGAGAGAGAGAGAGAGAGAGAGAGAGAGAGAGAGAGAGAGAGAGAGAGAGAGAGAGAGAGAGAGAGAGAGAGAGAGAGAGAGAGAGAGAGAGAGAGAGAGAGAGAGAGAGAGAGAGAGAGAGAGAGAGAGAGAGAGAGAGAGAGAGAGAGAGAGAGAGAGAGGATGCTATGTTTGTGGTGCCTCCAAGAGTTGTCTTGTGAGTAGTACCTTGTTGTCTTCTCCCTCAAAGAATAAAGAATAAGTGAGTATATAGATAATTAGGATTAGTGAGTTGAATGGGTGGCCAACCACATTGGCCTTTACCCCAACAACCTTCCACTAAAAGGCCATTGTGACTTTAAGGGAGACAAAAGAATAAGAGAATCTATGAGGTAAATGTGAATTACCCTCACCTAATGCCCATCAACTCCTTGCAATGTGCAAAATTTTTGGAGGTAAGACTCTTGGTGAGAAAGTCAATAGGATTATCATTAATATGAACTTTGACAAGCCCAACTCACTTATCCTAAAGCACCTAATGAATGAAGTGATACCTCATTTCTCTGTGCTTGATTTTTGCGTGAAATAAATGATTCTTTGCCAACATAATGGCACTTTGACCATCCCTGATGTCTAATTCTCCCACTAGACAAATAAGCCATGTGGCTTATTTGCACACCTCTATGGTTGCACTATACTCATCTTTAGTGGTAGTTAATGGCACATCCATGAGATCGCACCACCATACAAGGAAAAAATATATCCTATGATTGACTATTGCCAATATTCCCTACATAGTTTGCATCTGTGTACCCAAGTAAACCACTAATACTAATCCCAAAGCATATGCACCTATCTCATATGCCACTCAAGTACCTCAATATGCCTTTTATTGCTTCCCAATGCTTCTTGCTATGATTTGATATCTACATGCTCATTACTCCCATCGCAAAAGCAATGTCCAAGTGAGTGGCAATCATAGCATACATGAGACTTCCCATACATGATGAATATGAAACCCTAGCCATTTCAACCTTGTCATCATCATATTTGGGACAATCATTAGTACTAAGTTTCATATATGGAGGCAATGGAGTACTAATTGCCTCCCCCCCCCCCCCCCCCCCCCCCCCCCCACCGTATTGAAACATTGCAACACTTTTCCAACATAATCATTTTGGGACAGATAGGGTAATCCCTTTGTCCTATCTTGGACTATACACATGCCAAGAATGTGATTTTCATGTTTCAAATCCTTCATTTCAAAGGTTTCCTCCATTAACTTTTTCTTCGATGCATCAATCCCATACTTCGTTTTTTCAACTATCAACATATTATGCATGTAAAGGATTAACATTGTCAAGCTACCATCTTTAACCTTTCTAGTGTTTAAGTAGTAGTATATCTCACTTCTCTTGTAGCTATGAGATTGCATAAAGGCATCAAGCTTATTGTACTATTCTCATGGGGCCTACTTTAATCCATAAAGACTCTTTTTTAGCTTGTAGACAAGATTTGTTTTGCCAAATAATACAAACCTTGTGGCTACTACATGTAGATCTCATTATGAAGGTCACTATGCAAAAATGTTGACTTGAGATTGAATGATACAAGGTCCATATGATCCTTAGCCACAAAGAGTAGTCAATTTCACTACAAGTGAAAAAATCACATCAAAGACCACACCTTTTTCTTACTTAAAATCTTTGGTCACTAACCTTGCCTTATATTTGGTTCAACGCATCACCTATGACCTTTAACTTATAGATCCACTTCAATGGCAAAGTACTTTTACCCTTTGGCAAAGGAACCAGCTCCCAAGTATAATTTTCATAATGGGATCCATTTTAGACTACATAGCTAGCTCCCACTTAAGCTTATCATCACAAGCCATGGCCTCTTTATAACAAGATGGCTCCCCACAATCTGTTAGCATCACGTAGTCAACCCTAAGCTAAAATCTATCAAGGGGATGAGAGATACGAGTGGATCTTCATAGCATGATGGGCTAACTTGGAGTGGGAATTTTAGCCTCCACTCTTTTTTCATAAGGCACCATAGGGCTCTCAATCTACTGCTCAGTGAATCTCCTTGGTTCCTACTCATCACTAGATGAAGCATCACTTGTATCCTCCTCTTTCTACACATTTGGGGCACTAGCACTTACCCTACGTGATAAGATAATAGGTGATACTACATCCTAGAAAGTAAACTTCCATGTTCCCACTTCCTTAAGAGAATTCTTGTGCATCTTCTTCTCATTGAGGATAGCATCATCACTATAGATAATCTTTCTACCTTCTAGTTTCTAAAAGGTGATAACCCATCTCGGTAGCACTGTGTCTATAGCCCAAAAAGTTGCATTTACTAGATTTTGGTCCTAACTTGCTATGCTTTTTCTTTGGCACATGCACATAATCTTCACATTCAAATACTCTTAAGTGATCATGAGGGCTTCTTACCCGACCATGCCTCTTCAGGAATGCCACCATCAAAAATAGTATTAGGCAACTTGTTTATCAAATATATAGTAATTATGAGTAATACCAACATTAGATAGCATACTCATCATCCTTTTATTAATCATCATATTCATACACGAGATATTATTTTGGACAAGATTGCTAGGTGAAGTAAGTTCACTTTTGATCTTCATAAAAAATTCTTATCTCGTGAGGGATATATTCTCCACCATTATTAGTTCTAAGACACGTAAGTCTCTTGCTAGATTGATTCTTTGCAAGTTCCACAAATTTTTGAAAACAAGACAAAACCTTATCTTTTCTTCCCATATTTAAAGTCTATACTTTTAGGCTAGTTGCATCGTCAATGAATGTGATAAAATAGGATGCCCCCTCTCCCCCTATAAATGTTATAGGTATAGGCCCACATATATCACCATTGTTTTTCCTATTTAAGTTTTTCTTACAATTTGAACATGCATGCTTTTTGTATAGACAATGCTCACAAACGAAAAGATAAAAAAAACCAAGAGAATTCAAGTAATCCTAATTGCATTTACATTCCTTTTCTAGATATATGTCCCAACTAGCAATGTCGCGAAGATATATTTGGCTACTTGATTATTGCAATTATATGATTTTTTATATAGACTACCTACAATATGATTAAACTTCCACTCACCATCTAGAGCTAAATTGCTAACGGCTGTTCTAAAGGTATCCCGTGATGTAGACAAGAAATACAATAAAATCATTCCCTTAATCTCACCTTTGGACTTCAAAGCCTACATCTAACTGAACATGATGTTGACTATATTAAGGTGGGAGGCAATAGTACATCCCTCCTTCATTTGCAACTCAAACAATTTTTTCATGAGATACACCTTATTAAAGGCAACTTCCTTTTCAAAAGTGTCACATAGCTTCTTCCATAAGTCATGTGTAGTGGTCTCATTCACAACTATAAAATACACAAATCCTGCAAAATGCAACTTAATAGTGTATTTGGTTAATGTATCAAGCTTCGACCAATCATCTTCAAACTTGCCTTCTAGTTTGCATATATACCTCTTGTGTGTCTTAACTACTTCTTTTCAATGAGGACATCTTAGATCTACGCCTTTCACAAACTAAAGGCAGTACCATCGATCTTCATGATGTTATATTGTCCCTTGTTTATTGCAAATGATGCAGCCATTTGTGTAAAACAACAACTAACTGTCAAAAGTGACAATAACCAAAAAATTAACAATCTACACCCCAAAATTTGAAAATTTCTATAACACGTGTTCAATATAACCAAAACTAAGAGAAGATAGAAGATAAACCATTGCTTAGTGATAATGTATATATCACTATCCAAATGCTATGAAAAATCAATGTACATAGTCAAAACATCCTATTACTACATAAATACTTTCTCATAGATATAGTTGGATAACAACATCCACATATTGAAAAGTACATCAAAAGAGTGATCTCATTGAAACCACTACAATGCATCAAAGAATAGTGTTCTTGCTCATTCATAAAAAAATATGTATGGATAATATGAAAATATACGTAGCTCAAGAATCACTACATGTATGTAGCTCAAGAAATGCTATAATCTAATCACAAAGTCTCTACTGCAATAACACTTGCTACATACAATAGCAACAACAACTAAACTCCAAAATTATGATACAATAACAAACTCCAAAAGTATGAAATATATAATATGCAACCTATGTCAAACAACCTACAACCTAAAATTTCTTGTTTTTAGCAATCTATTCACCAGTTAACAATGTCTGATAAACTATATACAATGTCTCTACAATGAACACTATCAGCCTCAACGAGTTTTATAGGTTTTAAACAACTTGTGCAGAATTGTAGATGAAATAGCATGTGCAACACATATAGGTAAAAAACAAAGCCCAAAATAGCCTTCGATCGAAAAATCGAATAGACTTTATGAAATTGTTAACCTTTTTGTGCATGTTCAATCTTGTCCAAAATGGAGATCGTGAAGATTTATATATGTGACACTAACTAGAGACTCCCTCCTACTATGATACCAATTGTTAGAGTTGCAAGGAGAATGGAGATTGCACGCACGCACGCACGCACACACACACACACACACACACACACACACACACACACACACACACACACACACACACACACACACACACACACACACACACACACACACACACACACACACACACACACACACACACACACACACACACACACACACACACACACACACACACACACACACACACACACACACACACACACACACACACACACACACACACACACACACACATAGAGAGAGAGAGAGAGAGAGAAAGAAGACGCTATGTTTGTGGTGCCTCTAATAGCTCTGTTATAAGCGCCTTATTGTCTTATCTCTCAAAGAATAAGGAATGAGTGTATACATATATAGTTAGGGTTAGTCAATAAGGTAAGCATTGGCCTCGCCCCCATCAAAGTTCATCACTAAGCATGCAGCCTTAGTTGTGGTACCTACTAGATATGGTCCAATAACTACTAGATACGGTCCAATAACTAGAAATTAGAGACAAAATGTTGAAAGAGGAGTGGACAAAAATGATAATAAAGTTCAAAAATTGGAAGAAGAAATCAGACAACAAAAAGAATCTCAATATGCGATCATCTATCAAGTGCATCAAATGGAACCACAAATGTTAAAAACAACAATAAGATGGGTTGCTAAAGAAATTAGAGCAAGGGGCTTGGATGAAGAATGGGATAAGGTCGAGGTCTTGGAGGATGAAGAGATAGATAAAGATGTTCCGAACATGAAGCCACACACAAAAAGGTACCTATGGCCATTTTCTTGATACATACATACATACACACATGTGTGTGTGCACGCATGTGCGCGCGCGCACGCACACACACACACACACACACACACACACACACACACACACACACACACACACACACACACACACACACACACACACACACACACACACACACACACACACACACACACACACACACACACACACACACACACACACACACACACACACACACACACACACACACACACACACACACACACACACACACACACACACACACACACACACAGAGTACACTATGTTTATGGTGCCTCTAATAGCTATGTTATGAGTAGCACCTTATTGTCTTATCTCTCAAAGAATAAAGAATGTTTATGTACATATATAGTGAGGATTAGTCTATAAGATGGGCATTAGCCTCACCCCCATCAAAGCTCATCACTAAGCATGCCTCCTTAGTTGTGGTACCTAATACTATCCAACAACTATAAATTAAAGAAAATGTTGAAAGAGGAGTGGACAAAAAAAATAATTAAGTTCAAAAACTGGAAGAAGAAATTAGACAAAAAAACAAAGCTAAAGATGAGATCATCTACCAAGTACATCAATTTGAACCACAAAAATAAATTCTAGTTAAAGAAGTCACAACAAGATTGAAGAAAAATAGTAATAAAATGGGTTGCCAAAGAAATTAGAGCAAGGGGCTTGAATGAAGGATGGGATAAGATCAAGGTCTTGGAGGATGAAGAGATATAGAAAGATGTTTTGAACACAAAACCACACACAAAAAGGTATCTAGGGACATTACCTTAATAAACATTGTAAATCTCTCAATAAAAGCATCTAGTTCTAGGATACACAACAATTCAAGAAGGAAAAATTTATGTCAATTTGGTAAATAGGTCATCGGTGATGAGCTGCAAGAGCCAAAACAAACCGAATATTAGACATACAAATTGTAGGTGCAAATAATCTAAACCTGCATGCGGTGCAAAACCCTTGGCAATAAGCCTAGCTTTGTGCTTGTCCAAGGTGCCATCATATAGGTATTTGGTCGTATAGACCCACTTCATACCTATCAACTTCCACTTCCGTGAACATGGAACTAACATCTGTCTAATTACACTCAATAGTATCAAACTTTTGTGTAGCGAATGTTGAGGGTAAAGGCGCATGTGCCTAGCCAGATGTGTATTAGTTACATTGACAGTACTCGACCATGTATTAGTTACCCACACACCTGTACATTGCAAGTGGCAGGCACCCATCACTGTCACTTTATTCTTTATTCTTTCAATGACATTGGAATAAAGGGAAGGCCGATCACACAATGTGACTGTGTCTCTCTCTTTCTCTTGCTCCTTCCACCATAGCTCTTGCTTCCGCTTCGTGCTTCGACTTCTTCAAGGCTCACTCCCTTCAACTAGTATCAAAGCAATTGCACCGACATTGAGGAGCTGGAGAAAAGCTTCAATTCATAGTTTTAATGGCAGCCATGGCTTAACTTGGAGAGGTATAATTTAGTGCTCTTCTTATTCTTGGTGATAGAAGACTTCTTGAGGCTTATTGCAATCCTTCTCCTAGCCCCAGTAATCATTGCCTTGGGCTCCATTGTAGGTAGCAATAGCCACTGCAAGAGGGGCTGCAGGCAGCGTGTTTGCAACTACTATCCCTGCCCCTCTTCATACCTCATCTAGCACTTCTTTTGCCTCCTGTTTGGCCTCTACTCAGCTAACTCATGGGCATTCAACCTTTGGCACCCCGAAATTGGTTACTACCTCTCCTAGAGTTGATTTGAGCCTTCCTATTTCAATTCTTGACTATGTATTTATAGTGGGGACCTATTTGATACTCCCAAGGCTTGAGATGGATGCTCGTATATTAGCTTGATGCTTGGGATGCTTCTTGGGATCCTACTAAGCTCATTTGGATTAGTTTACAAAGGTTGTCTTATTGCTGAAATAACAAGGCAGCATACTATTTTATCGGAGATCTAGTATGCATATTGCTCTTAGATGCTTCTCGAGCATTTTGGATGCTACATTGAGGTATACCATTGAACTTACATGCTTGGTTATGCTTCCGAATTGCTTTTTGAGCTAAGATTGGAGCTTTTGAATCTTGACATTTGGCTGTCATTCACTATTATGTATGGTTATTTGATGCTCCAATCAAAGAGCTTTGCAAGTTACTTGAGTCGGATGCTCCTGGATATATGCTACTTGGAACTTGGATGTATGGATGCCTTCCACATGATGTTCTCATATTTGTTTGCTCGTCTGGCATTTTTTTCTAGTGGGAGTCGCTACTTGACACTTAGATACTACATTGAGCATTTGGTTACGTAGTTGAGCTTGAGGATCTTTCAATGACACCATGGAACTTGGCGACATGTACATGCTCTTGTCATCATTTATATATGCAGTTGATGCTTAGTGTGTTTATTTGACATTACTTTTGGTCTAGCACCTATCTCTGCCCACGATGTTGTCAGTGATGTACCCAAATTGGCTGGTTATGTATTAAGATTCTCTTACATTGGTCATTTCGTCGTGCCTTTGGTTGGTCTCTTATGCTACCCATGAGACCCACTCTATACATGATGGTTATGCCTATGGGATGTATTGTAAAAAAAAATTACACGGCGCAACGAATAGAATCTGAGAAAGAGATAGAGAGTACACAACAGATAAGAGGAGAATCAGTAAATTCTTTAGCTCCAAACAACTGATACAAAGATGGCTCTGTCCACCTGTGCGCTTCCACTGTGTGAAGCTTAGATGGCGATACAGACAGAAGATAGGTGAAGAGCTTAAGGCTAGCTGGAACAACAACTCTGACTGGGTGAAAGATGAATGATGGATGGCTATGAAGGGGTTTAGCTTTTATAGCCTGTGAAGGCCGTTAGGTCGGCCTGACCGACCTACCATATGAGCCTCACTAGTCGGCCAGGGAATATTCTAGGGACCCCCCAGTCGGGGGCTGCTTCCGCTGCCCCCGGACCCCAAAATAGGGGCCCCTTTTAACTCCCTTACCCCGCAACTCGATGCAATGCACCTCGAGTTGCTACTAGCTTAATCACTCTGTCTAACCCAAAGATTAGACCCACAACGGTCACCTTTTTGCCATCCGATCACATAGACCTCATCTGATATACAAGTCAGGACTCAACCAATATCCGAGCTCACATTTGGCTTCTCCTCATAATGGGGGCCTTACAACTTTGAGCACCATGGATCATTGGTGGCATCTAATGACGGTGGGGCATTGATCATATCTAACACCCCCCCTCAATGTCCACCCATAAGTGAACTATCTCCTCGGCCCAATGCCAAGTCTCTGAAGATAAACTTGAAGCAGATCCTTCATAAGTGCTTTGGTGAAGATATTTGCTCCATTCTCCTCTATTGGACAGTAGACCAGTTCCACTATCCCATCCTCCATCAAATCATGCACATAGTGATACTGGATCTCTATATGTTTGGTGCATGCATGAAACACTGGATTTTTGGCAATGGCGATGCAACTCTGATTGTCACATCTCAGCACTGTAAATATAGATGGGCGGTGGAAAGGAAGCTAGGAAGATAGAAGGACAATGGGAAAAAGGGCCTAGGCTACGACCGGCCATGTAAAAAAGGGAAAAGGGGATGATCGCCCAAAAGGAATTTAGGGTTTTGTATATAAAGTTGAAAAGTGAATGAGAAGCTCATTCTTGTGTGTGGCAAAAAGTGTCTCTCCTCTTCTTCTTCTCCTTCTTGTTTTTGCTTCCTTGAGCTTGTGCTTGAGAGAGGAAGTGTGAGAGTGTGAGGGAGTGAGTGTGTGAGGGTGATGGACCGTGGGGTGGAGAAGCTCTCCATCTTCTCCTCTCTTCTTCTCTTCTCTTCTCTTCTCTTGTCTTGCTCGTGGCTATGGAGCTTGAAGCGTGGAGCTTGAGGATGGAGCTTGTTTGAAGCTTGCACTTGGATTGTGGAGCTATCGGAGTGTGCGGGAGAGGAGGTAACTCTAACGGCATGGAGGTAATCTCACTACACCCGTAGATATGGATGGCACGTCGGCTATGTGAGAGATAGCCATTAGTGCTCGGCTTGGAACGCTTGAAACAATAAGTGGTCCGTGGGTCTTGGTGGTTGAGCGAAAGCTCCCACAACCTTTTACCCAAACAAGTCTTTATATGAAAGATCAAATAACATGCCAACTGAATGGCACTCATAGAGTTTGAATACAATGCAAGAATCATAGTCATGCCAAGGTCTACAAAAACTTGGGCCTCCTTAGTCCAAGCCTGAGTGGCTACAATGTACTCAGCCATAATAGCAGACAAGGCTATGCATTTATGCACCTTGGACACCCAAGAAATAGCACCACTTGCAAAAGTGAAGATATAGTTAGAGATGGACTTCCTATTATTTGCATGTCCTCTTGCATAATTAGAGTCTATGTATCCCATGACTCTAGTATCCTGGCCACCATAAAAAATGTACATATCAATAGTGGCCTTAGGATATCTCGTGATATTCTTCATGATGTTCCACTATTTCTACCAAGATTCACCATATAATGAACCACAACTCCCATTGTAATGATATGCCAAGTCTAGTGGCTATCATAGTATACATCAAGCTACCCACTGCATATGCATATGAGATCTTGGATATCTCAACCTTCTCATCATCTAAGTAGGGACAATCTGTTTGATCAACCTTCACATGAGAAGGTAACAAATAGCCAATAGTCTTATTTCTCTATATATGGAATTGCTCAAGGACTTTATGAATATATTCCTTTTATGACAAGTAGAGAAGTCCGTGAGAGTAATTGCATGCAATGTGCATACCATGTGAGAGGCATATCCCATGTCTTTCATCTCAAAGCCTTAATTGAGCTAAGTCTTCAAAGTATCTAGCTCTTCATGAGCACTCCTAGTAATCAACATGTCATCAATATATATTACCAAAATGATAAGGCTATCATCAAGGGTCATCTTTGTGTAAAGACACGGATCCATATCACCAATGGAAATAGCCCTATGAATGCATAAAGGCATCAAACTTATGATACCATTCCATAAACGCTTGCTTAAGTCTATAAAGAATCTTCCTCAATTTGCATACTAGGTGTTTCCTTTGTCCTTTTTCTCAAAACCCTTGGGTTGCAGCCTATACATATCCTCATGTAGGTTCCCATGTAAGAAAGTTATCTTAGCAGCCATTTGGTATAAGTCTAGATTGATATTACACCCAAGGTCAATACCAAGCAAAGAATAGTCCTCTTGACCAAAAGGGAGAATATCTCATCAAAGTCAACTCCCTTTTCCTATTTACAATAATTGGCAACCAAATCTATCTTGTATATTGGCTTAGAGTGACCAAGGGTACTCTTCAACATATACACCCACTTGTATGGAAATATATATTTACCATATGACAAGGAAACTAAATTCCATGTAGATTTTTTTATAGCAAGTCAAACTCAGACTGCATGGCCCTCTTCCAAAAGTCACTATCATCTCTGTGCATAGCCTCCTCATAAGTAAGGGGCTCACTAGAATTTGTCACCATGATATAACACATAGGGAGCTCAAAATGATTAGGAGGATGTGAAGTTCTAGTAGAGCATCTCATAGTTAGCTATGGAGCTTGTACTACCTGTCCTCTCTGTCAAGCATCATGATCTTGCACAACAAGTAGACCTAGGCCACTACATTCTCTCAAAGATGACTATTAGCCTTATAGTGCCTATCCTCATTATTGAGCATTATAATCTTGCACAATAGGTGGACTAGTACATCATTAGCTGCTACAAGTTGTCTAATTGGGGTTGTCTATATTGTAACAAGAGGCTCCTCCTAAAATATCACCTTGCATATCTCAACTACTTGCTCTGATCTTATATGCATATTTTTCGCATGGAATAGAATATCACAGCTGCTAATATCATGGCTGCTAATAACCTTTTGAGATTGGAGATCCCAAAGGCAATAGCCCGTCTCACCTCATCACCGTATCCAAGAAAGATGCATTTGATGAACTTCAAATCCAACTTATTATATTTGTCTTTGGGAATATGGTAGAAAGTCTTACATCTAAAGACTTGTAAGTATGCATATGAGGAAGTTTACCTGACCATACCTCCTTTGTACCTCTACCACCAAGAGTAGTGCATGGGGATCTTTTAATTAGATGAACTAAAATAGTAATTGCCTCAACCCAAAAGTATTGTGGCAAGTCTATTTGACTAAGCATACTCTAGAATCTTTCCTAAATAGCTCTATTCATGTGCTTTGCAATACCATTGTGAGGTGGAATGTATGGGGTGATCAACCAATGCTTAATATCTATCTCATCACAAAACTTGTCAAATACCTGATTGGTTCTCAACCCCCCACAAGAAGAAAGCACTGAAAAGTAAGTAATACCTCTCTATTCTGCTTGATGGAATAGGCCTAAACATTAGGTGAATAATCAATCAATAAATGTGATGAAATACTTTGCACCATCTAATAACTAATAGGGCATGAGAATAGGAGCACAAATATCTAAATATAAAAGAGCCAATGACCCACTCACTTTGTAGAACCAAACTTTCTATGTGAGTTACGAGTCCACCTTCTGTATAAACAATGATCACATGAGTAAAAACATGAGTAGTTATTAAGACATGATAAATATTACAAATGAGTGAGGAAATGATAAATGTTCAATGATAAATATTCAAAGAGTAGTTAAGATATGACAATATTGCAAATGATTAGTTACGACATGATAAATGTTGCAAATGAGATGCCAAAGAGATACATGTGGAAGATCAGTCATAGCCAAAACATGATCAACGGATCCAAATACAAGCAAGGGATATAGGTTGCCAACCTTGGCACCTCTAGCAAAAATGACATTGCCACGTTTAATCTATCATGTAGAATCACCAAAAGAGACATGATGTCTATCATCATCCAATTGTCTAGTTGAGAGAATGCTTTTAGTTAAAGCTAGGACATGATATACATCATGCAACACAAATGGAGCTCCAGTATCAAACTGCAACCTCACATAATTTATGCTAACAATGTCTCATACATGATCATCACCTAGTTTGACTAAACTTGTAGCAGTGCAATAGATATAAAACCAATGATGATACAAGTAACATGAAAAAAATCCCCTGAATCAAGAAGCCAACACCAAGAGTAAGTAGATTGGACATTAAGCAACTAAGTAGTATAAAGGATGTAATCATCTAAATTGTAATCCAAGGTATTCATCTCTTCTATCTTAACACTGGAATTAGGAACAATGATGTGATCATTAGAAGACTTGGTGTTATCTTATCACATGACCAAGGAACAATGTTGTGATCATTAGAAGACTTAGCACTATCTTAACACTAGACTTAGGAACGATGTTGTGATCATTAGAAGACTTGGTGCTATCTTGCACTTTTCCTTTTCTTTTTCCTTTTCCTTTTCATTTTCTGTGCTTATCATTGTGCATCTTATGGCACTATGACCTTATCTAACCTTGTTGCTTGCAATAATAACAAGTGAGAGAAGAATTAGGACCACTAGACTTACTACATGATTGCCCACGAGACTTAGACTTCCCCTTGTTGGTGAGTTGTGAATCTCTAGCATAGTTATTGTTCCCTCTACCATCATGTCTACCTCTAACTATGGGAAGTATGGGATGCATCAATGTTCTTCTCATTCACTTCTTTTGTAAGAAATGCACTCTCTGCTTCAAAGCTTCTAAAGCCATCTTTAGCAGGATTAATACTCATAGTACTATGGAATGTATCTCGACTTAGGTTGTGCAACAAGTAAGAATAAATACTTTATCCTTAAAATGAATGCCCTAAGATATAAGCTAGCTAAAAATGGAGTGGAACTTATTCAAATGAGTAGACATAGAAGTGCCCTCCTTCATATGCAAAGGTCCAAAAGCTTCTTCGACCAATATAGCAGTGAGGTAGAACTCTACTTGTCATGAAATCACATATATTTTTCCATAAATCATAAGCACCACCTTCAATAGCAATGACATTGAAGTACATCTACTTAGACAAAGATAATATAATGGTGGTCTTGCATAGCTCATCAAGCTCATCCCAATCCTCTCTATCTCATCTTCTAACTTTATACCCTTGGCTATCAATATCCTAACCCTTTTTTTTTTTGCACCAATACTTACAAAGTTTGAGTCTTTCAATACCAAAAGTTATTGCCATCCAATTGCTCTATGTTAAAGATAGCACTCTCATTGGATGCATTTGAAATACCTACCATTATATCTACCAACCAAAGAAAAAATGCTACTTACTATAATAATAGTAAATCATCCCCAAAATTAATCCAAAATGCATACAACAAGAGGAAAATTAAGCCAATAAACTATTATTCAATCATAAGCAGGAAGCACTAGAGTGTTAATCGAATACAAGTGTATGCTCTCAAAGAAACTACTCAATAATATTGAAATTTTAGCGTGAGTGGTCATAAAACTATAGTAAATTAATGTATAAGTGTGGGCAAAAGACCAAAATACAAAGCTCCCATTGCTAGGAATATCTAGGTAACAACTCGGATATGTCGTGCAACTAGCAATGTAGGATAGGCATAAACCACCAAGGTACCAAATATTGTTAGAGATCCAAATATGTTAGAGACATAGATGCAACATCAAACAAAATAATAGCATGTACATAACCGAACTATGAATATGCGAGATCTCTATAAGCAACATAGGTCCATGCAACTAGCTCACTACATAACCAAGCCTACATCCAAAGTTGACAAACTTGTTTGACAAGATGAAGTATCGAGTGTACAAATCAAAGCTAAATAAACCCATAATCATTAGTATTTGCATGAACAATATATAGCATAACCAGCTAAGCACGCATGCACACACGCACATCTAGCTAAGCACGCATGCACGCACGCACACGCACACGCGCACGCGCACACGCACACGCACACGCACACGCACATGCACGCGCGCTCGCACACACACACACACACACAGAGTCAAGTAAGAGTCTCCCACTAACTCAAGAGTCCAAGCTCTGCAAAGAAAAGATCAAAGTGCTCTCACAAAAGCAAACCAAATTGTCCACTAGCAAAGCAAAGCTCAATATGTATGTGTCATAGCATCTGGTACCCAATGACATAAAGTAATACATACAAGAGCACAACAGTGTGTAAGTGAGAAATCACTAAACCAAATTACAATGACAAGTATGCAGCCACAAAAGCCCAAAACCAAAGCCTAGAGCTCAAAAAGAGCATATACGAAAATAAGAATCAATGCCAAGCATCAATACATCAATGTAGCATCCCAAAAGCATGTATAGGCATTCAATACATAAGCCTTAATGGTGAATGCTTTTTATCCAAAGGGCATGGTAGTAAAAAATCCTTCAAGAATTGAGCTAAATAAGCTCTATATAGTCTAAAATCCTTCCCTAAGCATCAATACATCATTTGGGCATAACAAATGGGTCCCATAAGCATTAGTAGAGCATAAATTAAGCAAATACTTGTTATCCAAATAGTGAACAATAGAGTTGTTCTAAAATGTAGGTCAAGGGTTGACCTCAAATGCTCCAAATAATGCTCAATATCAAAACCATAAGTTCCAGTGAGGATGCCAAGTAAGCGAGCAATGATGTTAAAGCTCAGCAAAAGATGGACAATATACAAGAGGTCAAAGATAGGAGCATCCCAAACATGCACAAATCACACTCGCTACTCCTAGGGGGTCATACAAGGTGTGGCTAAGCATAATGATCACTTGATGGAGGCCAAAGAAATCCTTGGAGGATCCTTATCAATGTTGGAGAGGGTGGAAGGTGTTGCGGAAGCAATTGAACTAATGCATATCTCATTGAGTGAGTGCCATGGAAGCTAGGAATGAAGCTATCTTCCTGAGCTAAAGTGAATGTCAGTGAAGCTCCTCGAATATCTACTCTGATACTAGTTGAAAGGTGGATCAAGTGTGAGGGCATATGTGGAAGCAAGAGAGAAGCATGAGCTATAGAGGTTTAAGCAAGAGAGAACAAGATTGTGTGTGGGAACTCCAACAATTAAAATGTGTGACTTGCCATTCCTTATTCTATTATCATAAAAAGAATAAAGAATAAAGTGACAATGATGGGTGGCCTCCACCTATAGTGTATAGGTGTGCAGGTAGTAAGTACAAGTAAATATAGGTGGCTAGGCACAGGTGGCCTTTAATCCCCAACAACCTTGACTATTGCACTCAACTCCAACCAATCTAACAATGAAAGATCCCAATTTCAAGAGTCCCAATGATCACTATTGTTGATTGACATTTGACATCCAAAGTAACTCCAAGGGCCACAATGAGCCCTAACAACAACAATTGCTCTCTCACAATACCCACACCATGGTGTTGGCAGTCCTCATTTGCAATGCAAGCTAAAACATGCTACCTTTGATGACAAGTGCCATGGGACTAGCACACTCAACTATGAGGTGATTAATGTTAATCGTAAAATTTAAAAAAGTGATAGAACTAGCAAAGGCAGGTATTGCAAGGATATTTTAAAAGAATCACGAATTCGGCAAAGGCGTAAGGCCCTAGAAATATTTTGAGAATTAACCTTTTTGGATCATTTGTGGTATATATGCAATAACTCTTGGTTAATATCTATGGTCATATAATTATTTGTAATAATATTTTGAGAGCCAAGCTCAATGCCTGTACAAGTTGTAATATTTTTTAATGAAAAGGAAGATCCACAACTCGACAATGTCATGGGAACTAGCTTGTCATTCACTTTCAAAAAATTAGCCAACATGATCTAAAAGTGCATACATAAAGTGAGAAAGGTCAGTCAAGAGCCAAAAAGAGGGGTGAGTTTCCAACTTGAGTGGAAGCCCAAACTCAAATCCCTATGTATAAAATCCAAAAAGTGAATGGATAAGCTCATTCTTGTGGTGTGAAATCTTGAGAATTCTCATATCCTTCTTGCTTCTACTTCATCTACTTGTGCTTCATCTTGAGAGTGAGTGTGAGAGTGAGCGAGAGAGTGAAGGACTTTGGAAAGTAATCTTCTCTCTTGCTTCATGCACTTCTCTTCTTCCCCTTCCTTTTGGATAAGAGGTAAATTGGAGGAGGTGTTGGGTTGCCTCTCTTCCTCTTTGCATTTCCTCTTATAGATTGAGTGCTTATAGATCAAACCTGGAGCTATGGAGTAGTGGAGGCATATTAAGGACCACTACATGGATCATGGAGCCATTTTTTATTCTTCACGTCAAGACATCGAGGAGAAGGCAAGAATATGTGGTCACTATACCCTTGTTGGTTTGTGCATTCTTACTTTCATGTGGTTTGAGAGAAGGACGAAAAGATTGGTGAGAGGGAGAGATATATTGGTTAGCGAGAGGTAGCCACACTGCCAAAACATGAGAAATCCTTGAATCAATAATCATTCCATCAAGTCCCATGTCAAGCTCGAGAAAGCTCCAATAGGGCTAATCTCACATGGACTATAAAAGAGGCAAAGAGGCTCCAAAAAACCAATAGCAAGAACAAGTGATGTGCTTGAAGGAGCATGAAGATGTCCTCACAAGCATGCATTTGTCTTACTAGGAGTACTTACATAAGACAATGTAAGCGCTACTTAGAAGGGATGTGGACTTGTGTAGGAAAGAGGAGGAGCTAATAAGAACAGTTGATACACATTGGGCAAAAGAAGCTGAAAGTTATAGAAAGGGGAAGGACAAAGTCATGGAAGGACCCACAAATCTGCAACATTTCAAATTGAACAAGTAGTACTATAAGAGCTAAAGGAAGGGAGATTTATGGAGGAAGCTACCTCTAAAGGGGATGAGCTTTAGCTAGATGATCCCATAGGTAGCCCCTTTGTGGAGGAAACTAATGATCAAGATAGCCAATTGTTGTATACAAGAGGAAACTTGGTAGAAGTATTATAATTGTGTGAAGAACTTAAGAGAGAAAATGCACATGAAGTCATGGACATCACATCATTGTAGACCATGCTAGAAAAGTAATTGAGGCTTATCAAGAGTGCTTGAAATAGAGCACGCAACAGTAACAAGATCTCCAATACTTCCTAGAAACTAGGTATAAGGAACTAGAAAGCAAGAGCAAAAACCTAGAAGAATTAAAAGTCCAAATCCAAGGTTTGAATAGCAAGCAAAGAAGACAAAAGAAAAATTAGAGTAAGGAAACAAAAAGTCATGGTTAACAAACTAGCAAAATCATCACATGATTACAAGCTAATCCAAAAATAGCTAGCCCATGAAGTGCAGCAAAGGATGGAATTGAGCCAATCTTGGATATGCCAATTTTCTAGAGAAAGAATCTTCCATACCTTTTATTCTATAGATTTCTATTATTAGAGAATTTGATATTATTGTCAAAGATAAATTTGTAACTTGCAAACTTCTAGAGTTTTGACAATAACAAAATTTTCATCAAAGTAGCTTTCAAAAATATTCATATCTAAAATTTAGGAGTCACCAAATTTGGATTCAAGAGAGCTTCATTGTAAGGGATTACTGGTCTATGTTTGTTTCTTTGATCATAAGCATCTAGTTTCACCTTTTGAAACAATTCATTATCTGTTCTTCTAGTTTAGGTGACCATTCAATTGAAAAGTATTAGATGTTTGGATTTTTAAATCAATCTAAATACTCAAAAATTATAGAAATCGCATTCCAAGCTCCATGAGCATCAAACATATGTGAATATTTAAGCCAATATGTTTAGATAATAGTTTATGTATAAAATATTGGTTACATTTCTTCTCTCTTAAAATATGTATTGTCCTCAAGACATTTCTTGAAGTACTTTTGGTCCTATAGCTTCCTAATAAATATTTATGAAAAGCTTGGTGATATCTCCGATGTTTTGGTTGTTGTAACTTGTAACAAACATCATTAAACTTTTCATTGACTTGAAATGGTCCATAATTTCATTCCCAACTTAGTGACTTGTGATGACAGCTCATTAGAGTTTCTTAGATGAGCATTTTCAAATTTCAACCACCTCCAATCTCCTTGCTGAAAAATAAAGTATCTTCTATGTTGATGTGATTTGTCTTTTATTTTTCTTGAGATATTTTAATTTCTTGTTTGACTTGGGTGAAAGTTTCATCCACAAAGTCATTGGCATGAAATATCTTCTCCTTTGTTCTAAGAATGGAAAGTAAGAGTGGTTTACCATAGATGTCTTCAATGGATGCTTTACATGTAGAAGCATGAATTGTGTTACTATAGGCATACTCTACCAAGGGAAAATACTTTTTCCAATGTTGGTTAGCTTCATGGCAATAGCATTTCAACATATCCAATACTTTGAGATTGGCTATCTTACTTTGACCATATTTTTTATGATGATTCACAAACATAGAATGATACTTGCTCCACTACATTACCCTAGTAGTGAATTGGGATGCTAAACTGGTAATCGAAAAAATTAGAGATCATAATCTTGTTCTATAAAACACAGGGTCCTAATTTTCACTAGTCTAATAGAAAGATAAGAGCATTCAAAGATGGAGATGATCCTTCAATCTTATATTAAAGATCACGATCTTGGTCTATAAGACATAAGCTCCATATTTGCATGAGTCAATAGAAAGACAAAGAGAATCCAAATATGGAAATGATTAGTAGCAACATGAAGATGTATAAGTTACCACTCCAAGGGCCCAAGCCATGCACTATACAACACATGTAAAGAAATACTCAAAAGAAGAAGATAAACTCAAAGTGGATGATAATAATACAATGAATATGGTAGAACTCAAAGGTGAAGAGAACTTAGAGATAATGGAAATGGATGATCAAACTGACTATGCTAATGTGAAGGCAATGAACCTAGAACCTTAGTGCCTTGGGTGGATTGGAGGAGAGATAATTTGGAAGAGAAATCTCTGATAGCTTTAAGAAAATGTTGTACATTGAATGGATCCCAAACATAGCAAGTAGCCTCAGAGAGTAATCAATTGTATTATTGTTAATGTAGAGTAGAATGTCTAGATAGGCCAATCTAAGTATTAGGTAGCAGAGTAGCCTACTAGCTGGTGAAAAGGCAAACTAATTGATCCCAAACAACATATAGTCAACAAAAAATAGTTGATCTAAGCAATGCAATAGCTCAAAAAGTTGCAATAGGACTAGGCAACAAGTATATTGATGACATCAATTGTTGTGCAACTTGCACACATAGAAAATCCAATTGGTGCTTATGTAGACAATTTTGCAATGCTTTGAAGATGGTGTAACAAGTTGTGACAAAAAAATCTAGATTGTACAGTAGGGATAGTCAAGTTTCCAAACTTGAGAGGGATACTCCATGAACTAAGATATCCATCGGGAGGGGTATGCACAATGATGGAAATTTTAGGTGCTAGAGATGACGGAGGGTAATGAACTAAAGAGGGACAACAAGTGATTGTGTAGCCCACCTATTTACAGATGAGGAACCAACTTAAGTTTGTGGATTTTCTTATGGGACATAAAAACTTTGTAGAATTTTAGTTTTGGGCCTATTGAAGGTTTTATTGTAAATTCACCTTTCTAGCTTAGCCTTCCCCCTTAGGTCCAAAACTAGATCCAAGAGGGCTTACCCCCAATAACATTGGGAGGTCCCACCTCAAAGTATCTAGGGCATTGGTTAATGGGTGCATAGTAGACCTTTTCCCAAGAACCCAAAAAGAGTACAAATGTGATGGTTATCTTCCCTCAAGAACTAAAGAGCCCCTAGAGAAGCCAAGCCATTAGACAAACATTGTTAATATCTATTTCCCATCAGCCTACCAGAACCTACAAAGGTAATGTAATACTACTTTGAACTCACTTTTTTCCTTATTATTTTCTTTGTAAAGAATCTATGCCCATGGGGGAAAGGGATGGCCAGCTGCAATAGCATAAAATAGATAGAACTTGTACATCCCACAAGGATGTCAATGACAAATGAAATATTTTAATGACATTGAATGATCAAACAAACTATCATAACATGAATACAATGGACCTCTCACCTTTGTGTTTCAAGTAGATCAACGAAGACATGAGCTAGAAGAGGAATATTTGATAGCTTTGAGAGTGTGTCATACCTTGAACATATCCCAAAATGTAGCAACAATCCTTTGAGAGTGATCACTTAATGTAAACCCAAAGTCAAGATTTTAGACATGCTGATTTAAGCAATAGGCAATAAGACAGCCTACTAGCAGGTGAAAATACAAATTGGCTAATCCCAAGTAGTAGGATGCCAATAAAACACAATTGATCTATGTAGAGTAAAAACTCCAAAGATCTAATAAGGTGACTGAGTAATAGCTACACTAATGTCATCACCTATTGGGTGGCATGCACAAACCAAAAACATAGCTCTTGCTCATGTAAATTACTATTGGATGCTTTAGAGATGGTGTTGATAGGTCATGACTAGCAAACACACATTGTATCATACTATTGATCAAGTTACCAAGCTAGAGAGGGGCTAGAAAGCATGCCACAAGCTGAGATATTTGTGTGACAAGTGTAGACAGTAGTGGAAATCAAACATTAGAGCTGATGGAGATTATATGAACAAATCAAGGGTAGCAAATGACTATGTAGCCCACCTCTTTACATAATAGGAACCAGTCAAAGTTTGTGGGTTTTCTTATGGAAAAAGAAATTTTGTAGCATTGAGTGTTTGGTCTCTTTAAAATGATGTCATGAAGGTCTTAATGTAAACACACATGTTTAGTGATAGAAGACGCTTGGAACAAGAACCAAACTTCATATTTCTTATACAAGGTTGAATTACAAGAGACCAGGGATGTTTTGAGAGCACCTGGGAGTGAACCTACTTTGCGCAAGTCTACCAGAGCTAGGTATCCTGTGGATAGGCTGAAATATGATGGATTTACAGCCATTCACTATGCCTATATGGTCAAAGTGATACAGGAACCAGAACCCACTTCTTTTGAGTAAGCCATGGGAAAAGAAAAATGGGAGAAAGCCATGGATGAAGAAATGGATGCCTTGGAAGCAAATGCTACATGGGAATTGGTACCTTTGCCTAAAGGTAAGAATGCAATGTGAGAAATGCGGGATCTAGAGCATGGCAAAACCGGAAGCTATGGAGGATGAAGAAATAAGTGTAGACTCATGATGGAAAGGACACTGTTTGTTACACAAGTGAATTAGGTTCCAAGATTGAGACTTGGACTCATAAACACAATCTTGTGTATGTGGACAATGACATTGACATTTTACTGAAATGAAAAGAGTACTATCATTGCATTAAGAAAGGAAGCAAGTACAATGCTTTATAGGAAAGTAGGAAACTGCAGTAGGCACCATTGTGCATATGGGATAAGTTAGCCTGCATGTCCTTGACCCTGAGACTCCATACAAAGAGGCTGTTTGAGTGTGATTGCTGATTCTCAACACCCCTCCTCAATCACAACTAGGAAAGGCACAAAGTGTGTAGAGGCTGTAATGAGAACCACCTGCAAAGTGTGGGCATACCACAGACATGGCAAAACACCAGAGGCTGTTGCAGAAAAAGCTAAGTATGGGTACCATAAACATGGTGGACATCCAGAGGCTGTAACAGGGGCCTCACAAAGTGTACAGGGACTGTAATGCCAAGTTACATAAGGAGTTTACAAGGCTTATGGCAGGAAGCATTAGGGCAAGGAAAATACAAGGCTATTAAAACAGTCTATCAGAATTATGAGAGTACAAGGACTGATGAGTCTTGTCCTTCTGATCCTGGTGGTCTTCATCTTCATCTTCTTCCTTTGCTTCATTTTCTTCTTCTTCTTTGACTGCGACTAGATAGGCCTTTTGGGATCTCTTTCTTGTGTGGCAGAACTTCTCGGTGTGTCCGGTCCTTTTGCAGAAGTCACAGAAGAGCTGATCCTTCTTGCCTTTGTACCTATTGCCAACATATAATGCATGCTCATCTCTAGAGGTACTTGGTTCTTCTTTAGTTTTTAGCTTCTTTTCTTCTTCTAACAGTGATGCCTGGATATCAACAAGTTCAGGATTTGGCATGTTGATTAAAGTTGTTGATACATTATTATATTCAGGAGGCAAGCTCTTAAGTAGAACACCGATGCAAACATCTTCATTCATTTTAATGTTGATTCCTGCAAGTTGGGTTAGGAGTCCTTCCATGTAATTAAGATGTGTGGCAAGTGATGTGCTGGACTTCATTTCAAGCCTGAAGAACTCAATTAGGAGACCATACTTTGATGATTTAGATTGTGCACCGAACAGGGTGTCAAGTCTTTTCCATGTATCCTGTGAGGTCTCACAGTTATCCACATGATGGATATAACTGTCGTCTAGCTCCAGTTTGATAATGGCCTGAGCTCTGTCATCATTCTTTTGCCAAGTAGTTGCAAGGTCCGCGTCCCGAGGTTTCTTCTCTTTGCCATTTGTGACGGCCCAGAGACCCTTCTTCATCAGGATGAGCTTGATGCGGGTTTGCCAAGTGTGGAATCCGACTCCTTTGAATCGAGCATTTGGAGAGTCTTTGCCCATGTTAGATTTACGGGAACAGTAGCAAATCAACTTCAGACTTTATTAGATTTGAGCAACAGAAGAATTGATTGAGAGACACAAGTGCTAAAAAGCACTAATGAGTGTCAATGAATACCAAATCTGCAAAAGTCTTTTTACTCCAAGTAACTCCAAGTAATCTTCCCCTTCTTGATTTGATGCTGATGCCTTCAGATCTGAGTGACAGTACTTTAACGAACTTCAGAGAGTATTGCTCAGTGATTAAAATCACTGTTGATAACTTCAGTGAGAGAAACAGTGAAAAATGTCAAGATTTTGAAGCTTTTGGCTATGGTGGAATTAGGGTTTTTGAGACAGGGGCCTGGTTTTTTGCTGATTGCAGGAGCTACAGTGGATCATTTTCAAAACTTTTTATATGCCTAGGAAGCTGATTTCATGGGCTACAAAAGCACTATCATGATGATCAAAATCGTGGTCAGTATGCAGCATGCAGACACGTCGAACAGCAGCATGCACATTTTTGACAAGAATCCGCGATTTGCGCAATGCTGAAGCTAGGGAGCAGCAATGTCATCGATTATCGTGCCACGATGAAGCACCTTGAGCAGAGGAACAACTCTCCAGAAGAAATCGTGGGCTGAAATGGCCTGGTTGAAGAGTTATGGAAGCTCCAAGCAAGGTAGGTCCTGTCTGGCTATGGCAGACACAGAGCAGAGATTGGGGATTTTCACAATGCTGAGCTCCAGATGGTCCAATGTCCTGGATTGATGTGATACAGGGAAGCTTTATGAGTTGGGAATACTTTTCCAGAAGGAAGCTCCAAGATATTTGACCTGTGGAGTGAGATATAAGCAGTTCAATCTGACAGGGTGCTGCTGGCTATGGCTGCCATGGAAGCTTCAGTGAGAGTAGAGTTGGGAGATGAAGTCATGAGCTGACATTGAGCTAGACTGAGGTTGAAAGGAATCAAGAGAGGCTAGACAAGCAGTGCCATGCCCAACTGGGCTCTGATACCATGTGAGAAATGCGGGATCTAGAGCATGGCAAAACCGGAAGCTATGGAGGATGAAGAAATAAGTGTAGACTCATGATGGAAAGGACACTGTTTGTTACACAAGTGAATTAGGTTCCAAGATTGAGACTTGGACTCATAAACACAATCTTGTGTATGTGGACAATGACATTGACATTTTACTGAAATGAAAAGAGTACTATCATTGCATTAAGAAAGGAAGCAAGTACAATGCTTTATAGGAAAGTAGGAAACTGCAGTAGGCACCATTGTGCATATGGGATAAGTTAGCCTGCATGTCCTTGACCCTGAGACTCCATACAAAGAGGCTGTTTGAGTGTGATTGCTGATTCTCAACATGCAATTGGCTGTAAGTGGGTTTATAAGGTGAAGCACAATGCAAATGGTTCTGTGAACATATACAAGGCAAGATTAGTAGTCAAGGGGTATGCACAAACATATGGCATTGACTATGAAGAAACATTCAGTCCGGTTGCAAGGATGGCAACCGTAAGAGCAGTCATTGCTATGGCTGCATCAAAGGGATGGTCTTTACATCAGATGGATGTAAAGAATTCCTTCTTGCATGGTGATTTGCAAGAAGAGGTCTATATGGAGCAGCCACCAAGTTATGTGCATGCTGTTCATCCTGAGTTTGTTTGCAGGTTGAAGAAAGCTTTGTATGGCTTGAAGCAAGCACCTAGAGCATGGTCTGACAAGATAGGACAGTATCTTGTAACTATTGGCTTTCAGATTTCCAAGGCAGATTTCTCACTTTATGTGAGAAAAACAGAGAAAGGTATTATGCTACTTGTCATTTATGTTGATGATTTGATTATGACAGGTGACAATGATGAAGATATCCTTCATGTGAAAATGCTATTGAAGCAGAAGTTTGAGATGAAGGATTTGGGAGAGCTGCGTTATTTCTTGGGCATTCAAGTATGTGAAGTCCACATTGCAGTATGGACTATTTTATGAGACTGGGGTTTAGATACAATTGCATGGATATACACTGATGCTGATTGGGCTGGTAGCATTTCTGATAGACGATCTACCAGTGGATATGTGTTCTCTTTTGGGAGTGTTGCAGTCACTTGGAGCAGCAAGAAACAGCCTACAGTTGCCTTATCTAGCACAGAGGCTGAGTACAGGGGCGCAGCAATGGCTACATGTGAGGTAGCTTAGTTGCATAAGCTACTTTATGATATGCATCAGCCTACAAATGGGCCAGTTGTCATTTATTGTGACAACATGAGTAGTATACACTTGGCAAATAACCCAGTCTATCATGCTAGAACAAAGCACATTGAGGTGCATTATCACTATGTGCGAGAGAGGGTTTTACTAGGTCTTATTGATCTAGTTTATGTCAGCACAGAGGATCAGGTAGCTGACATATTCACGAAGGCATTGGGTGCAGAGAAGCTGCGCAAGTTCAGAGACCTGCTTGGTGTGTAGGAATCGGGATTGAGCTCGAGGGGGAGTATTGAAATATCGAGCTCCACTCGTGATATGCCAGGGTGACCGTTGTGCATTTATGTCACCGACGTGTCAGTTGCAGATGCGGTTGGTACACCGCCCATGAATAATAGCTAGATGACAACTATCCTTATCTACTCTAATTCGTGGCTCAGTTAGTATGCCACCTTAGTTAGTCGTCTTTGGTTTGAGACCCATATATAGGGTTCTTCTATTTCTTTGTATGAGAGTTCTTTTGGCTTACACAACTAAGAAGAGGAAAACTGTTTTCAGCCTCCACCCTTGTGTGTATTCCCCCATTGTGCAAGCAAGAAAGCTACAAGTGAGACTCCTTCTTTCTCTCCCACAATCTTGACATTCCCCACCATGATCCTATACACCATGTGTCTCATGGTTCTCATGGTCTATTCCGAAGCATTCATCCCTCTAACATGGCTACCACCATCTTGCATTTCATGGAAGCCATGTTTGCCATCATCATTACACCTTGTGTGTGGCACATCCAAATCATAGGATGGCATATGCTCTATGGCATCAACAATGGGCATCCCTTGGCTAACTCGACCATCTATATCATGCATTGCACTGATATCATGGTCATCCATAACATGCAAATAATCAGTCTCTAAATCTATCTCAATATGCTTCCCACCTCCATCAAATCAACCACAAGATCTACCATTTCATTATTAGCATGCATGGTGTTTTGAACATCACTTACACAAGCCACACCACCCATAATATTTTCACTATCCAACCCACCCTTACTCATATACATTGCATCCATGTGCATGACACTTGTGCCATGTAGGGCGTCATGAGTGATGTAAGTGCTCAAATCGCCCTCAAGTTCTAGCATTTTGTTAATATTATGCATTGTACCTTGATCACTTTGCACAAGCTTTCACACTCATAACATGCAGTATATGTGACTCATTCATTACATGTGACATAGCCTCACTAATGCATGTTTCATCTAGATTCTTTTTCGCATATTTAGGGCTAGAAAATCTAATTCATTTCCTTGATAATACACAAGTCACATGAGGCAAAACTATAGAACCAATTCTAAATCAATATGACGTTTGAGACAACAAAAAAATCTAAAATTTCAAAGAAATGAAATTAATATAATATGGAAAATGAATACAACTAGGGATCATATTTTAATTTTAAAGAGGACTGTTGTAGGAATAACAAAGAAGTGGTGCAAATGAATACAAAGGGTTGGTTTCTAGGCTACATAATATAGGTTAACACACAAAGTGTGCAATAAGATTTCTAGGATTTCAAGAGATAGCACCATGTGTATCAATGTGGGATGATATGTGCAACTTGTTCTTTCCAATGAACTAGGAGTTTTTCCTTGATTCCTTTGAATCAGCACAAGAGGCTATAGCTACACATCAAAATTTTCAAACAACCATAATTAAATAGAGACCATTCATTGTCATAAAGGAACAAAGAGTTCCATTTATTGTGCTTCTTCTTGTTGACCTCCATAAACAACCTTAGAGGGTAGTTCAAACTATCATCTCCAACATTGTTATCTTCCACTCCATCATTTTCAAAGGTCACAAATGCTAATGTAATAAATACATCAATGAGAAGCAACAAAATCCAATATTTGGATGTGAGAAAGTACACTTTAATGTTATTACATCGTGGAGTTGCTAGCTCCAACGAAGAGGCCTTTCCCTTACAAGTGACCTTCCATATCTCACATGGTCTTCTTTATCTCCCTTTCCAACCTTTCAGATGGGTGGTGTATTTATAGGGCTCCTTGATGCTTGGTCCTCAAACACAAAAGTTGCTTCCTTTTGAATGTCCTTCCAAACCTCAGCCACATTTGACTTCATGGCACCATACATATATGCAACTTGGGAGGAATGGAAATCTATCAACATGAAATCATTTATGTGCATATACAAGATCATGCCCACAAGTCAATGTGACTTATTTTATTACGTTATCTTTCGTATTTTCCCTATGAATTGGCTCTCCACATGTAGATTCCCCATGCTTTGATGCATACTCCACGCTTTCTCCTACAAAAGAAGCACATAAATCACAAGTTAGAAGTGACCAAAATAATGATAAGGAGATGTAATAAGTGTATTAATGGGCTGATTAAATAGTTATTTTGACACAAATCATGACCTATAGCCTAGTCACCCATGTTCTTACACTACTAACCCACTACTTGAACTAGTTGGTAATATAGCTAGTTTGAATTGCATACATTGGGAAGGACATAATGAGCTAGCTATTCTACTACCTCATTAACTAGTGAACTAAGAGTGCTTTTAGTCCCCTATTTACCTAGCTACTTGACACATGCCTAGCTACCTAGGCATGGGAAACGAAACATGGACATTAGGAAAGGAGATGCCTCATGCACAATCCAAAAAATATGAGTGAGTTTGAGATTTGTGGAGCATTAACTCACACTATTTCACCTCCACCTACAAGAAAGGAGTATCGGCATTTTGTAAGACAACACCAAACATGGAAGTTGAAGAAAGCCAAAGCAATCATGGTTTTAATCGGATGATATTTTGAAATGTAGCTCAATGTCTTCCTCACCAATCTCTTGAACCATTACATTTACATTGTCCTCATTACTTTCAATCTGACTTGAAATTTATTGTTTCTCAGTATCATCTAAGCAAGCTACCAACCTCAACACAAGACTGCTAGTCTTTTGTGTGAAGCATCTAGACTACCGTGAAGAAGCCTTCATTGCTACATAACTTACACTTTACATCTTCATGGCATTGTTATTTTTCCTTCAAATCTACTTGAATATGAAAAACCCTCTCTGCAATCTTTGGATGAAATGTATCTATCTATACCATGCATGAACATGAGTCATTGTCCACCTTCCTCACATATAACATATTATTGTGGATTTTAACATTCACTTGGGGCCGATGCAACAAGCCCTTATCATCGATTGCCACTCTTGATTGCAACCATCGTTGCTTTTTGCCTTATATGTCTCATTGCTTTTGCAACAAGCTGATCACATCCTCTAAGAAAATAGCCCATGCAATGTGCTACTTGTGCTCCAAGTTCTTTCCCTTTTGCACTCCAAACTCCACATCCACACCTATGGAAAATTTTGTGATTAGCTCCCCATTTATCACATTTGCCTCATAATACACATGGCTATAGCTCTTCAAGTTATCTCAAATCAATCAAGCCTTCATGAGACATTTGCCATTGTAACCCTCTTTGAACACACCCAACCACCAAAGGTCTAGGGATACATCACACTTGGAAAGATGGCATGGGTTTAGACCTTCTAAACTCAATACATACTCAGTATAAAGTTCTTCTTTTATAGTGCAAAAGGCGACTCGAGAGTTTGACCTATTTTGTGCTTACTACATCAAATCCACATTTATGTCTACTTTCATTGCATATGCCATGTATGATAACAAGCAATACTGTGACAATAAACAAAATAGCAAAGATGATAGAGCAAGGAAGGTGAGCATAAGCAACAGTAAATGGTAGTTCTCAGTGCTAACATTAAGGAGAATTCATGTCGTCAGGAGCCACAACATAAACAATCCTCTAGCAAAGAGAGCACAACTTCCACGGATGATTGGCAATATACAAGATCTTTCAAGGGAGCTATAGTCTGAGATTAGTTACATTGGGCCACACCACTACTCTGAAGTGGCATGCACGATTTTTTATCTTTCTTTCATTTCAAATCTTTTTAAAAAAAATTGTCAAATCTTCCCATGCTTTTCAATGTAATGGCCAACTGTGTCCACTAATGACTATAGTACCCCAACTATATAGCAGTCCATGTTAGCATACTTTCACCCTTCAAGGTTTCAATCATCTTTAAAAGTTCCTATTGTTGCTTCTTGATGTCAACCACCATGAGTTATTATGTCCCGCTTATCTCAACTCTACCCCAAGTTAGCTAAGGATCTTGTTGGGTACTTATGGCTTTCTTGTCTCCACTTCTTTCTCTATGAAGGTCATCAACCTAGATAGCCTCATCTAATACATCATTGATATTGAAGTGATTAAGACCAAAGTTTCCTGCCATAGTTTTGTAAATTCTTTCATCGTAGATACCCTTGATGAAGGATTTTTTTTTGAGGCCTTTGTGGTGATCTTTTCATAGAAGGCATTTGTTTAAATAGGCTCCTGACTTTGGATATGTACTCTATCATGCTCTCTTCCTCTTGTTGATCAATATTCATGAGCTAAATGATGAGGTTATCACTATTGCCTGACCTTTTTCTCCTAGGCATAATCTGAACAAGTGTGCTTGCTTGGTGTCACTTGTAGGATTGTTTGCTTTGGAAACTTGCTCAAATTGTTCAATGAAGTTATAAGGGTCATGGTTAACATCCTTGTGCACCCATGCATTTGTGCACAAATGCACCCACCACCATGCACGATGCAATGTGTATTGTGCATCTATGCATTTGCACACAAATGCACTCACCACCATGCATATACAATGTGTATTATGCACCCATACACTGTGCACTTGTGCATTTGTTTACCCATGCATCCGTGCACTCATGCATGTGTACATTGTGCACCTATACACCCATACACCATGCACTTGTGCATCCCTACAATGCAAAAGGCACCTATGCACATGTATATCCATGTGCCTATGCACTTGTGCACTATGCATCCATCACTATGTATTGTGCACCCATGCAATGAACATCCATCGATGTGCATCATGCACCCACCATTGTGCACATAGTGCACCCATGTACTATGCACACACCATAGTGTACCCACTCATGCACCTGTGCACTAGTGCACCCACCTTGCACTATCCTAATGCACCCCCTTATGGACATGAGTTGCATGCTAACCCCTTGCCCACCACTGTGCATCCACTATAATGCACACACCATTGTGCATTGTGCACCCATTAGTGTGCCCATGCACTGGTGCACTACCCTCGCACTTATCTTAGAGGCAACATGCACTATGTGTACAACCTTGTACACATTGTGTGCACTAGGAGATATCTACACCTTCACGCCCCATGCATCGTACACCCATGCACCCACCAGTGCACACCTATGTGCTAGTATGCCATTGTGCACATCGAGTATGCACCTTCCTTGCACTTATACCCTTGTACATATGTATACTAGTGTACCTGAGCACTAGTGCACATACCATGGTGCACTATGCATCCATCATCATGCACTTGCACATCTAGTAACATGCATCCATGTGTTTGCCGCTATGCACTTGCACATCCACCACCGTGCATCCATCACAATGCACCCACCATAGTCACTCATGCACTAGTGCACTAGTGCACCCACCCTACACTTAGTCTAGTACACTCACTTGTGTGTGCACCCTTGTGTGCACACCCCTTTTCATCCTTTTCATTCTAGGGCACCTTCCATAATGCATGCCATTGCACCATAGTACTCACATCACTACCCTAGTACAACCTCCTTACACATGTGCACACACCAATGCACACCTTGCATACCACCATTGTACACATAGAAAAGTGCATGCCCCTTCATGCGCATGGCTATATCATAGCGTGCATAGACATAATCATATTTTAATGCATCAATACACTCACCCCCTAGTGCCACCCCATGCACACGAGACCATGCACATGACCTCTCAAGTTACACTTGTCAAGGTAAAGACACATGCTTGTCCAAGGAGGGCAAAGCCTTGAAAACTCACATGATCCGAAAAGGCAACTCACAATAACATGGAAAAACATAAGCATGAGCACTAGGATAAAGCACGATAGATGCACTAGTGCTACATAGGAGCAGTGGTGCATTGTGGTAGCCGTACTAGGAGATGTATGTGCATGTATGCATGGATGTTCAAGTGCACAGGTACACAGGTGCCCAAATGCATTGTGGTAGATGAAAAATTGCATGAATGGTGGGTGCACTGTGGTGGATGCACAATGCATGGTGCACAAGAAAGCACTTAATTTTAGTCGATGAACAATAAAGTGGTGGAGTTAATGATAGGGAGGATTCCAAACATTAAGTGTGTTGCAATGAATAATAGAAAAAGTCTTCTCTCTATAACCAAATGTACTTATTAATAGCCACTGTTCCCCTCTTCCCTCCTTAATTCTCATTTGAGTACAAGAAGGATGTCAAAGAGCCAAGAAGAAAAGACTAAATCCCTCTATGTTTCCAATCATTACATATTGCGCCCAATTTAGTATATTCTTTCAACAATTTGATACATATCTTATATTTATTGCTATCATGAAATTTATGTAGAGAGAGAGGGGGGAAAGCAACATGAACATAAAGGTTCAAGTACTTGAGTTATGAGACTATGAAGACCATGTTTATGAAGAATGCATAGATGGAATGATTCTACTAATTGCTACTTGCATCAATGATAATAGTGATACTTGGATTTCATAGATTGTGTCATGTCGATATCTAGAGTTGATGACTTGCAACACAACGATGTACCAACCATGATACAAAGATCAATTGCTTCAATGGTGATTCTCAAATGGAGATGCATAAAGATATAATAAGTTTCAAGTATGGAGGTTTTTCTTTAAGGGGGTGTTGTTGTATGGAAGCATTGCTTTTATGACGAAAGGAACTATTTGAGCATGCTATTGCTATTCCTTTTTGCAGTTGACTATGCTACTTTGAACAATCAAATATAGGCACTATTGGAGAGAGCATCAATAACAAGGTGAATTTGTCAAGCATGCATATTTTCTTTGTCCAAGATAGGAGTCAATTTCCCAAGGCAATCATTAAGGAAACTAGCAATTATGCTCCAGATTTGATGACAATTGTTATGGCTAGCACAAGTGCTAGTGTGATGCTTCAATCCATTGTATTAAGATGAAGGCGACAGTCTATGATGAGCCTTCACAAAGCCCCCCATTAAGCTATCCACCACAACACCTTTACAATGCCCTTTTCATGCTTTTTTTTCTTTTCCTTTTCTTTTTTAAGCTATCCACACTTTATACTAAGGTTGTGTCCTTGTCAAAAGGCACACTCTCTCTTATCCATAGAAAAGCAATTCATATATATTTTTGAGTTTCAAGAGGGGACAACAAAGGCCCCTTTCTTTCTATAATATTACACTCTAATGTATGCCCAAAAATCTCTAATTTGAGTGCTTGTATCCTTCTAAGATTCAAAGTCTCAATATCAAGTAAATTTTTCTTCTCCTTCTCATAAGGATATGAGTTTGCACAAAATCCTCTTCTTGTGTCTTTAAGTCGTTTTTAGTTTTCGTTATTTCTTTTTGATGGTTTTTGGCATTGCACTATTCCTTTTCTAGTCTAAGTTTCCAACCATTACACTTCTAACTATAAAATATTTATTTCAAATCATGAATCTAATACTAGCTAGGTGTTAATGTTTCAGAGTAGCCCATAAAAATGGCCTCCTATTCCTCTATGCAATGAGTAGGAGTGACCTCATGGTCACAATGTCCTTAGTCCCAACAATGGAACCAAAATGTTATATTATATGAGCTTAACATTGGCACCAGTGGACACAACCCTTATTATTTCAGGGGCACAATGCACTAAGTCATGCTCAAAGCTTGGGATATAGTGAGTGGTGTTACCTCACTTACCTCATTGTAGTCACACCTTGGTAAATGACACTCTAAAATCTATGTGTGCTACTCCAAGCTCACATCCTTGCTTCCATTCTTGCACATATGATGGAGAGGAGTAGTTGATCATGAGATACAGGAGAAGAGGAGAAGAAAGAGAGGTTCTCATTGCACATCCCTCACTCACACACACACACACACACACACACACACACACACACATCTCTCTCTCTCTCTCTCTCTCTCTCTCTCTCTCTCTCTCTCTCTCTCTCTCTCTCTCTCTCTCTCTCTCTCTCTCTCTCTCTCTCTCTCTCTCTCTCTCTCCCCATGAGGCAATAGAATAGCAAGAATTTCAGGAGCTAGAATTTGCACACACATAAATAGCCTCCCATTCTCTTTCATCCTTTTGTACACATTTTTAGAGTTTCATACCCTCATATCCATGGACTAAGATATGTCATTTCAAAATGCATGCACTGTGCATGGCTTGAACCTTATTGCTAATGTACAAATTAACTAGTGCATGTCTAACCTTGAGGTGCTATCAAAAAGTATTCACAAATTTGCATGGAAGAGAGATCTCAATTTTTACACCAAAATAATTGTGTTTTCTTATTGCACATTGTAGATAGTGGTTCACACATTGTCAATAGTTGTTCTCATGCTACAAAGATTTTCCAACAAAAATTATAGTGCATCTTGCACGTGTTAGCACTTTGCCATTAATAGAGTGTGTCTTCCATTTGCGTGTTTTTGAGAGTATTGAAATAGAGGGTAGAAGGGGACACGGCCAAATATTTCCCAATCAATGCTCAATTACACCTCTATGGTTTGGATTGCAATACTCTCTTGACCCTTAAGGCGATCCTCAATCAACTCTAGTAGTTGGTGAAAAATCACATCACTAGGAGAAATCACAACAAGAGAATCAACTAAGGTTCTAGTCCTTGAGCAATTATCAATATAATTTCTTCTAACCTAAGCTTTATTTTTTCCATGAAGCTTTGCATACATAGAGATATCCTAATACATCTTAACCACTTGACCTCAAGAATGAGAGCTTTAAGTCCATGGCTCTCCCTTGCTCTCTATAAAGTCTCTCTCCTACAAAAAGTATTAAACGTAGCTACACTTTTGTTTCTTTCATAAAGTATAGACATTAGAAACCTTATTTGTTCTATTCTCTATTCATATAAGTGGATCTGATATATTGCCTATGTTTGCATGTCAAAGAGTGAGTTCGAGATATGGTCTTTAATCTTTTTGGATCCCATATTACAATGATAGCATATATAAAATACAACTATGAGTAAAATTACTAAAGAACCTTCTACATGCTTGATCGTGGGCTTATGATTATAGCAAGTAAGGTCATACTTTAACCATCACCACCACTGTGAAATTCACATTCTTTTCATGGACGAAATGTATTAGCATAACCATGTATAAGTTGGTCATAGGGTTATTGAATTAGGGTAAGATAGCATCAACATTATGAGCGTTTTTTTACTTGGATGACTATGCATATAATATAAAGGTAGCAAGCATGGTTCAAGTGTAAGTTAAAGGCAATGATTAGCATAAGGCTTGGATGACTATGCATATAATATAAAGGTAGCAAACATGCTTCAAGTGTAAGTTAAAGGCAATGATTAGCATAAGGCTTGCTAGTCTACATCATCATATGCACCTAAATATTCCTACTTACATTTTAAAAAAATTGGTCCATGATTAGAATCTCGTGCATCCTAAAATGCTCGTGCATGTCATATCCACCCTTATTCTTGCCTATGCTTATTATTCAAATGTTTGGATTTACATAATTAAGGTTGCATTTGTCCTTAAGCAATCTTGCTTGCACTATACATTTGAATTCTCTTTCAATAGTTTGATCTCCTGTGGTGTCTAGATGCTTATTTTTCGCATGATGTTAACAAATACAATTCTTTTTTGCGCCTTTTGCTATGCAAAAACTGGAAAGGTAGATGCCCTTCTACTCCATAAAACATCCAACACAACATTCCCAAAAAGTAAAAGAAATTTCTTGCCATATAGGCTCGCACAAGTTGTACTAACATCCAATAGAATAAGAAAAAATATGAACTAAAATTGAAAAATGTGCACCTATCTTTTTAGTAGGATTCCAATCTAATACCAACATTGTAAAGAACACTTATTGGGAGCCCATAGACAAATCATAACAATAACAATAACATAGGCCAATTGGAATAAAATGGCATGTAAAGAGCTTCCATATAAATTAGCATGCTTTCATGTTTATGGTGATATGAAATAAAGGGATTTTGTTGTTCAAAGCATGCTAACAAAAAAAGTTTGGCAATTAAAATTTACAAAGTACGATTAGATTCCCATAACTCAAAGGTCTTCTCATGATGTAGATGTTGTGATAATAGTAGTCATTAAACATTATTCTTGTGACGGTGTGCACCCTAGATTCAAATGTTTATGGAGTTTACAAAAATGCAAGAGCAAACCTCCCCATTGCAAATTGTGGCTACAAATAGGAGGGGTAAGGGGATATTAAAGAAAACAGTCTCTCATTTATGTTTTATCTATCTTTGAAACTTTTGGGCTACTCAATGGCTTTTGGAGGTTATACATATCCCTTCCTTTGTAGTTGAAGACAAGACAACCTTGTGATGATATTTTGGAGATTCTTGCACCTACACACATGTAGATTTACAAGTGAAAACACTAAACAAGCTAGGAATTGTGACTCACCATGTCAGTATCTCCCCCAACTTTTAGGATTGTTTTAAGCACATCTTGTGATTTTTCACATCTAAAATCATGGTGTTAATATAGAGCAAAGAATCTTTATTTGGTCCTTCTTCTAGAGGCCAAGATCAAGTCTCACTACCTTTGGTTGCTCTCTTGCGATGTGGCCATTTTACAAAGATCGGATTTTACTCCAGACTACGACTTCATTCTTTTAAGGTTGTTGGAGACGTATGATAGTGGGTTATAAATAAAGATACCGAATCATATGATATTGGGTATGGATAGAAAATCTCATTCAATAATAATTTATAAGTTGGAAGGCCTAGTTGTTGAAGTAAAGGCCCGATGAGAAAAGACAAGAGCATAAATCAACATTGAAGCACTTGAAAATAGTAATAGTGATGTAATGCAGCATGTCCTATGAAAGCCAATGCTAAATGGGAAAAGGGGCATAAACTATGTAAAGGCATGCACTCTTAACAATGGAGACATGCACCTGAAAAAGATGGACCATGTTGTGATGGACATATTATGCAAGATGCAGACATGGGCATATTATGCAAGATGCAGACATGGGCATATTATGCAGGATGGAGACATGTATTGATCACTTTATCATGGACTTTGCTAGCATCCCAGATGAGGAATACATACCATTTGGGGGTCTTGTACGTTTTTGCGAAGAGAAGAATGCAAACTAGAAACGAACAGAGGGATTAAGGCAACTTAATGAGAAAGGATTGTGAGACTTGGATTAATTATGCATCGAGAAGGGATGGAGGGCATAGAGATCATGGATTGTAATGTGATGGGTGCAAAATGCGTGAATGGAGGAGGAGGGAGGGGGGCAAGAAGGGATTGGAGAAGTGTAAATACAACAATGGTGTGTGTGGATGGTGGGGGACTAATGAAAGGGAGGGAGAGTGGGGTGAGGTAGGATCTCACATCCGAGGGGATCCCACCAACCAGCGACCCACGAAACATACATAAGGGCACCTTCCTCTCTCTCTCTCTCTGCGTCTTGGCCTACGGTTCATGTGTGAGACCGGATCAGTTAGGGCGGGGTGAGCCTCCGATTGTCAGGCGAAGAGGAGAGAGAGGACGAGAGTCCCCCCCCCCCCCTTCCTTCTCTCTCTCGCTCTCTTTCTCCCTCTCGTCTTCGTCTGGTGACCCGAGGCTCTCCGCCACGGAGCTTAATAACAAAGCCATGGTGTGATCTCTCTCTCTCTCTGTGTCTGTCTGTCTGGACTCGGCTTCCTTTGCTTTTAGAAGCCATTATTGTTAACGGGCTGCCTTTGAGTATTGTAGTTGGCGCACCAACAGGGCGGGCCTCAGCTCCCTTTGGAGGGAATGTTCAGTCTGCTTCGCCCTCGCCCTCGCCCTACCATACCAGTTGGTAGAGGTGCGCCAACCGGTCGCAATATCAATTCCTCCCAGCTGTCTGCCGCGCACGGTCCCATAAGCACCCGCATCCTCAAGAATGGTGCTCGGGCAATATCCCACCAACTCTTAAGCGAAAAAACATATATTTCAAAATTTAGCATTCTTACTTGCATGTATTTGACATTCTCCTTTTAAATAGAGCTTTATTAAGTTTAAGGTTTTTAAAGCTAGCTTGGTAAAACTTGGCAGCTTTTTTAGAGTTTCTCCAATTCATTTTACACTAACCCATATTTTTTCCCCTTTTTAAGCAATGAGCTCAATGAGGTGGGTCCCTATGCTAGGGCTATAATAGCTCGATGAGTACTTTTATCAACTCTCTTTCTCTCTCATTCGGATATAATTGAGTAGGGGGGATTGAGTATGGCTACTACATGCCCTAGGTGCACCAAGGCGATGCAAAGGAGGAGGACAAAGAGGAAGTCAAGGTGGATGTAGCTACAACATTAGGTATCCTATCGCATAAGTTAACCAATAATATAATTCTACTTTTTATGACATAGATTATACAAATCAAACATATAAAACAATGTATCTTTTACATAGGGTGCGGTTAAATTTCAAAGAGAAAAGGTGTAAATACAAAGAATATAAAAAGACCCTTCAATTGAGCATTTTTTCATCAAAAGATTCAAGAAATTATGTATAAAGGATCTACTTATACGTCTTTTAATGCATATGATAGGTATAGTTTCTTAAGAATGCCTACTCCAAGGCTCCACCATAGGATTGCTAATAAGCTTTAGTCATATCCTACATGTATTATCAACTTTCGCCATGCCTTTTTGAAATAGGCATCTTCCCAAATTTGAAAGCATCATGTACTCTCACAAATGGTGATGAGCTAGCTAGCTCTCTCTCTCTCTCTCTCTCTCTCTCTCTCTCTCTCTCTCTCTCTCTCTCAATCACAATCTATCTTTGCCTCTCTCAATATACACACATATATATATATTCATGCAAGTGTGTTTTGTAGGAAGTAGACAATGGTTGGCAAGCATGATACAACATCACAAAAAAAAAGGCATTAATGCACATGCCATTTGTGTCGTAACCAAGGAGTCCATGTAGCTATTTGTGAAATACACCAGCATACAACTTCGATTTTTACTGCATAATCCTCTCACTTTCTTCTTTCTCCCCCTCTATCATGCAATAAACTTGTGTTTTTGTAACTAGATCCAAGAGCTTAAGGTAGCAAGAGATGCTACCCAAAAGAGATTAGAATGAGGGAGAATTTATTTTCTATGTTAAAGTTAGGGGACCTAACCCCAACTTGTGACCTAACATCTTTTTCTTTGTGATAGAGGAATCTAATTTCTTTGGCAATGGACTTGTAGATTACTAGAGGTGTTATACAATGGATAGGAATGGGAAGATCTTAAGAATATCTAAGAACTCTTTATTTCATTGTTTTTCAGGTGGAGATTAAAGATATCAGTGTGGTATGGCTATTCTTTCCCAAGTGAAGATTGGAAAGATCAATTATTATTGTGCATGCATAGAAGTGGAATGGGTCTCATAAATGAGTAGCTCATGGACACTCCTTGATTTGTGACATGTGACTTTTCCAACCTTCGCATTCTCATGAAAGAGGTTAAAGATGAGGAGAGGGATGTTTTCATGGTAGCATAGAAGGCCTCCTTTATTTCCTTCCTTTCATCTACTTTGAACCTATTGCACCTATGAGTTTAAGCCCATCTTTTCTGGGGTATCAATAGTGCTAATTGGTCTTGGTCTATTTTTGCATCATCTTGGGAGATGCAAATGAAGAGCTTATTAGAGGCTCTACATATTTCAAAGGTCGTGTGTCTTCTATATGACACTCATACCCCAATGGACCCCCAATTTCAAACTTTCATACAATGACAAGTTGACCTCTATTTGAAGTCTCAAGTTTGAGGAAAATTTGTGTAAAAAGCAAATTTCTTACAAAAAGATCACTATAACAATTCTTCGTAAGTTCAATCAAGCCATGTTGTTGGTGCCAAATTCACACACACACACACACACATGCACATGCACACACAAAGCATCAATTGGTAGCCATCCATCTCTCTATGATTGTGTCTTGTGCATTTTATGGTTTCATAGGTAAAATCCTTGGTAGATGCACACTATTCATGCATTTCAGGTTCAATTACTTGAGCACTAGTGCATCTACCATGATGCATTGCTCATCCACCATTGTGCACATGTGCATCCACCAATGTGCACCCCTGCATCTACCACTATGCACCTACACATTCATCATTGTGTATCCACCATAGTGCACTCTAGTGCACATGCACTTGTGCACTAATGCACTAGTGCACCCACCCTGCACCCACCCTATACTTAGTCTAGTACACTCATTTGTGTGTGCACCCTTGTGTGCATACCCCTTTGCATTCTAGTGCATCTTCCTTAATGCATGCCATCACACCATGGCACTCACATCACTAGCCTAGTACAACCTCCTTACACATGTGCACATGACCCTATATACTAGTGCACACCTACCACCCTTGTACACATAGTAGAGTGCATGCCTCTCTTGCGCAGCCATGCACCTAGCTACATCATAGTGTGCACACACATAATCATGTCCTAGTGCACCCCCCTATGCCACCCCCATGCACACATGACCATGCACATGGCCTCTCAACTTACACTCATTGAGGTAAAGACACACACTTGACCAAGGAGGGTAAAGCCTTGAAAACTCACATAATCCAAAAAGTCGACTCATGTTAACATGAAAAAACATAAGCAAAATTCATATTAACAATCAAATGAAATATTGACTTATGATGCGATTGCTTAAGTGAGTAAAATAAATATGATTACATTGCTTATTAAATTGTAAATTCAACATTTGTTAGCATGTTTGTGCATTGTGCACTTGAATATAAATTGAAAAAGCGTGATGATTACATGTGAACAAGATGGATTAGGTAAGTCAATGGAAACATGAGTGAAACATTAAGCATACCACATAGGCTTGTCTGAATAGACAATGGTGAGGCTACCAAAACAAAAGCAATTGAGAAAAGCATAACTCAGAAACTACTAAACCTTTGAGAAGAAGACTTAGGGCCATAAAATCTCTACATAAGTGCATGCACTTGAGACCTCAATCCTAGTAGGCCAATTCATATTGTAAACATTCCTATCTGCAACCTAATCAACTAATTCATTGAGCTAGTTAACTTAGAGACTATGTGCACCACATCAAGCACTATGGACAGAGCCAAATTTTAGGACAAGCCTCAAACAAGTTACATGCTACCATTGAGACCTTCCAACATGTTGCGGACTTCAATCCCTCCATTATGACCCATGAGGCCATGGAATGGAAGCTCATAGAGCTGTAGACCAAGGGCACAAGTACTCTTAATGGATTACTAGTAGACATCAATAGTGACACAAGGTAGTAGCTTTCGAATAGGCAAGGAGAGATGGATAGTATCTTAAGAATACTATGAATGCTAGAGTCGCAAGATCCTCACAAGTGAAAGGTGAGAAGGATCGAATCTTGCATGCGAGAGCTATGGCAGGAGAGCAAGAGCAAGGAAGAGAGAGACAAGAAATGGGAACTCCAACAACCACAATGTGTGGCCGGGCCTTCCTTTATTCAAACTGTCACTAAAAGAATAAAGAATAAGTGACTGTGATGGGCACCCGCCACCTGCAGTGTGCAGTGGCGGGTACTATCAGTGTAGTAATACACAGGCAGCTAGGCAGAGGCGCCTTTACCCCCAACAATCTCCCACTTAAAGGAAAATTTGCCCCAGTGAGAGAGAAAAAAGAAAAGACAGTACAACATGTACACATGTACAACAGGATGAGGAAAAAGATGTCATCTCATTCAATGCCCATCAATCTCTTGAGGAAGGCAAAGCGCTCGGTAGTGAGGCTTCTCATGAGCAAGTCTACAGGATTTTGCTTAGTCGAAATCTTGACAAGGTCAACAGACCTGTCCTTAACGACCTCGCGAATGAAGTGATACCTCACCTCAATATGTTTCGTCTTCGTATGGAAGACCGGATTCTTGGCCAACTGAATGGCACTCATAGATTCCGAATGCAATGTAGGCATAGCATCTGTCGTACCAAGGTCTGCAATCAAACGGCCTAACTAGATAGCCTCATTGCAAGCCTCTATGGCTGCAATATACTCGGCCTCTGTAGTAGAAAGATTTGTACACTTCTACGCCCTGGACATCCAAGAGATAGCCCCTCCAGCATAAGTGAACACATAGCCAGAAGTGGACTTCCTACTATCTGCATGTCCTACATAATCAGAGGTAGTGTACCCCACGACTCCTATATCCTGCCATAACAAAGATACATATCTGCTATGCCCTTCAGGTACCTCATGATACCCTTCACGGCATCCCAATGTTTCTTGCCAGGTGTAGCCATATAACGTGCCACAACCCCAACTGCAAAAGCAATATCTAGATGGGTGGCTATCATGGCATACATAAGATTTTCCCACGGTTGATGCATAGGGAATCTTGGTCATTTCGGCCCTTTGCTCATCTGTCTGTGGACAATCGGCTTGTGAAACCTTCACATGAGAAGGTAATGGACAGCCAATAGGCTTAACATCCTGCATGCGAAAGCACTCAAGGACTTTATGAATGTACTCCCTCTGTGACAGATAGAGTAGTCCCCGAGATCTATCACACGTAATGCGCATACCAAGTATATGAGAGGCATGTCCCAGATCTTTCATCTCAAAGCTCTTGTTGAGCTAAGCCTTAAGAGCATCTAGCTCCTCATGAGTTGTCCTTGCTAGAAGCATGTCATCCACATAGAGTACCAAAATCAGTAAAGAACCGTCACGGGATTTCTTCGTGTACAAGCATAGATCCATAGCAGTGCGGCTGTAGTTGTGTGATTGCATGAATGCATTAAACTTATGGTACCATTCTCTAGGTGCCTGTTTCAAGTCATATAGACTCTTCTTTAGTTTGCACACTAGGTGTTCCTTGCCACAGTCTGCAAAGCCCTTAGGCTACTCCATGTAAATCTCATCATGCAAGTCCCCATGTAGAAAAGCCGTCTTGACATCCACCTAGTACAAGTCCAGGTCAAGCTGTGTAACCAAGGCCAAGACTCAGTGTAGGGTAGTCATCTTAACCACAAGAGAAAAGACTTCATCAAAGTCAACACCATGCTCCTGCTTAAAACCCTTAGCAACCAATTGAGCCTTGTATGCCAGCTTGGGGTGTCTAGGGGTACTTTTCAACTTGTACAGCCACTTGCATGGCAAAGCCTTCTTACCTTGAGGCAAGGAAACCAAATCCCAAGTTTGATTCTTATGCAATGAGTCAAGCTCAGACTACATAGCCCTCTCCCAAGAGTAACAATCACCTCGGCACATAGCCTTATCATAAGTGAGAGGCTCTCCTACTTCTATAACCAGTACATAATCCATAGAGGATGAAAATTGGTCAGGAGGTCGTCTATCTCTAGTAGAATGCCTCAATCCAGGCTCTGCTGCCTGACAGACATCCTGTCTAACATTTGGGCCATGAGCATCAGGTGATGTTGCACACTGTCTAGCTGGCCATGGAGCAGGTTGAATGGGAGCAAGTGGCTTCTCCTGAAAGATAACTTTGCATACCTCAACCACTTTCTTAGGTTGCATATGCATTTTGTCCTCATGAAAGATGACATCATGGTTGCGGATCACTTTCCGCACCTGCGGACCCTATAGACAGTAACCCATCTCTCCTACATCTCCATAGCCAATGAAAATGCATTTGACACTCTTAGGATCCAGCTTATTGCATTTGTCCTTGGGCACATGGTAGAATGCCTCACAGCCAAAGACATGCAAATGATCATAAGAGGGGGGTTTGCTTGCCCATACCTCCTCTGCAACCTGAAAGTCAATGCCACTACTAGGCAACCTGTTAATGAGATGCACTGCAATAGTAATTGCCTCAGCCCAAAAGTGTTGTGGTAATCCAGCATGGCTAAGCATGCTACGGACCCTTTCCTGAATGGTCCTATTCATGCGTTCAGCCATACCATTCTGGGGTGGGGTATAAGGGGCGGTCAACTGATGCTTAATACCTCGCTCATCACAAAACTGCTCAAAAGCACATGATACATACTCACCCCCATTATCTGATCTTAGGCACTTTAGCCTTTTCCCAGACTGGTTTTTTGCCAATGCAAGACAACGTTGAAATGTGTCTAAGACATCGGATTTTTTCTTTATGGGATAAGCCCAAACCTTACGTGAGTAATCTTCTATGAAAGTAACAAAGTACTTTGCCCCACCAAGTGACTGACAGGGCATAGGCCCACATACATCTGAGTGCACAAGAGTCAAGGGCTCACCCATCTGTTTCATACCAAACCTTTTATGCGTATTTCTAGTCTGCCTGCCATACAAGCAATGATCACAAGAATCAAAATGCAAAGAGTCAAAAGGCGAAAGATACTGCAAAGCACGGAGCATTTTCATTCCTTTAAGAGACATATGCCCCAAACGAGCATGCCAAAGGGATACATGGGGAATAGAGTCCACAGACAAAACATGATCCAATGTAGCTCCAGATACAAGTAAGGGATAGAGGCTACCAGACTTGGCACCTCTTGCAAGTACAAGCCTGCCACGAGTAATCTTCCATGCAGAGTCTCCAAAAGACATAAAATACCTTGCATCATCAAGCTGTCTAGCTGACATAAGGCTGTGTGTCAACGCAAGTACCATGGCATACATCATGTAAAACAAAAGAGCTGCCAGAAGGAAACTGCAGCCTAACATCTCCAATGCCCACAATGTCAAGAGACCTGTCATCACTAAGGCGCATAGAACCAGACATGGTATGATAGGTATGAAACCAATCTCGACAGGGTGTCACATGAAATGACGCACTCGAATCCAAGAGCCAGCACTGCGCATACATAGAGTGTATCTTATAAGTCTATAAGGCATCGCATGAAGAAGCTGCAAGTATGTAATCGTCATCTGAATCAATGGCCTGCGTGACATTAACCTCTTCTATCTTCACACTAGACTTGGCAGGTACTATGCTGCGCTCAAAAGACTTTTCCTACACTTTATCTTTTCCCTTTTCCTTGCGCTTATCATCGCGCATTTTATGGCACTGTGGCCTAATATATCCTACTTTCCCACAATAATAACATGGAAGATCAGACTTCCATGCATGGGACTTACTGCAACTACGTGACTTGGACCTGGACTTCTGAGAGTCCCTGCCCTTATGATCATTATCATGCCTGCCATTTTTGCCACCTCTAATAGTCAATGCATGTGAAGAGTGGGAAGCATCATTGTTTCTCCTATTGATTTCCTCAATCAATAAAGCACTCTCAACATCTTTGATTTTCAACCCATCAAGCTTGTTTGTGCATATGGCAGTACGAAAGACATTCCATGATTCAGGCAAGATGCCAAGCAGAAACAACGGGTGCAAGTTGTCTTTGAACTCAATACCCTGTGACAACAAACTCTTCATGATAGCATGAAATTGACCGAAATGAGATGAAAGGGAGGTCCCCTCCTTCATGCGAAGGTCCATTAACTGCTTCAGCCAATACATCTATGATGCAGGACTCTACTACGCATAGAGCTCTTGAATCTTCTCCCATAAATCCTATGCACTCTAATTCTCATCTTCAACAACATTATGATGGACCTCTTCTGAGAGTGACAAAATAATGGTAGACTTGCATAGCTCATCAACTTCCATCCAAACATCATCATCCATATCCTTAGGTTTGACACCTTTGAAATGCAAGGGTTTAATCTGCAACTTCTGCACCAAAACCTGCCATATTTGGGACTTCCAATACCCATAGTTGGTACCATCCAACTTGGCAATGTTAAAGAGAGCTGTATCTTTCAGATGAACATCCATACTGTCCCAAATCAATGCAAAAAGGCAAAATTGCATATTGTTGTAGTTAGCAGAAAATGCACTAAAACCACTGCTAAAACTGGATAAAAGAGTGGATTTTACCAAGAGAAGCACCTGTCCACCAAATATGACCAAGATAACATCAAATAGTAAGCATTACTCTCAGAGAAGTGCTCAAAATTTGCAAATTTTAGCTTGCTGTAATAAATGATAGATTTCAGTAAATGAGAGCTAACTGTGCCAGAAGCAGATCCCAAGTCAATCATATACTGCCAAGACCATAACCAGCATCATGCGGGCATAACATAGTCATATGACACTCGATAGGCATGAATCCAACACCCAAACATGTCAGTTCACAAGGAAAGGGACCCAAGTCAAAGAGTCAGCTCATAAGCATCGGAAGGAACCAAGATGTATGAACCATGCATCATCCCAAAGGGTAAGAAATCCTAAATAGTCTCAAAAACTCAAATAGCATAGACCACCTGCGCAATGTCTGTCAAGCATCCAAAGATGCTCCCACTGGTACAAAAGCTGTAAATATCAAGCAACAAAGCTCGAAGAAAGCATGTACAAGCACCAGTGACAAGTGTCCACGATCAAGCATCAATGATACATCTCGATAATGTAGGCGGTAGAGCATCCATATGTAGCATCCATAGACATCAAGTACATCTCAAAATAAACTCTAGCAAGCCAATAAATAGCCCAAGTAAGCTCCCGGAGTCCAAAGTTAAGCTAAGGAAAATCTCCAGTAGCAAGCGGCTCCAAACAATGTAACTAGCATGCATAGGTGATATAACCCGTAAATGGCGGTCAAGGAGGTCAAGCATAGACCAAAGCATGCCATAAGTGCATCAAAGATGGAGCATCCAAATGCTTTCCAAAGAAAATCTCAAGCTCAATCAATGATCTGGAGTGTAAGCCAAGCTCAAAGTTGGTCCCCAAATGTCAATACATCACTATGTATGCCCGAAACATAGCCCGAATAGCATAGGCATGACCAAGCATGAGTTAAATAGCTTCGGCCCAACTATGTATAGTAGAGATTCACTATGAAAAACTGAATATTTCAGCATCAAAATCAGCTCCAAAATGGTGGCAAATCAATAGGCATGCATCCCCAAATCAATAGGCATCAACCGGGACCAACTGGGCATCAAATAGCAATGCCGCCAAGCATAAACATCAAATGTCACTGTAGCACTGTTATAAACTACTTGTGGACTGTTATGACAGTCCCAAAATAGTGCCAAATCAGACCCAAGTCAATGTCAGTGCTGAAGGCTTCAATACCAAGCTCCAAGCATGTGATAGGCATCAAATGAGACCATTTTGAAGTGCCCGATGGCCTAGGGAAGAAGCTAGAGATGAAAAGTATGGGGCTACTGTCAATAACATGCTAAAAACTAGCACATTTTCTCTTGTAGATGTTGTTGAACCATGTGGGCTTAATGAGGTGGAAGGGGGGGGCTCAAATGGGTGCCAAGGGTGGCCTACAATAGGCCTTAACAAGCCTCAGCAAACCAAGTGGAGAGAGAGAGCTTCAAACCTCCATGGGGAAGCTCAACAATGGCTGTCCTATTTCCTACAATCTATGAACTGAAGTAAAGGGGGAGTGACAAGAGCTCAAGGGAGTCGGCTATGGCTGTCGGGATGGAGACCCAATGTGAGTAGGGAGTCGATGTGAAGTTGAGAATGCCACGAGCCAAGCTCAAGAGCCAGGAAGCCGAGCTCTGATACCAATTGAAAGGTGAGAAGGATCGAAGCTTGCACTCGAGAGCTATGGCAGGAGAGCAAGAGCAAGAAAGAGAGAGACAAGAAATGGGAACTCCAACAACCACAATGTGTGGCCGGGCCTTCCTTTATTCAAACTATCACTAAAAGAATAAAGAATAAGTGACTGTGACGAGCACTCGCCACTTGTGCAGTGTGCAGTGGCTTGTACTGTCAGTGTAGTAATACACGGGCAGCTAGGCAAAGGTGCCTTTTCCCCCAACAACAAGATTTGTTATCAAATCTCATGCAACAATGCTTGTTTGGCCACATAGATATGCTACAAGTAGAAACCAACATAGCTTAAATGCTCTTGACCAAAATGGGAAATACACCAAGAATGAGGGGTCAAGAAAATATTCCTCTTATGGCCAAGTAATCAAATAAGTATAGGATTGAGCACAACCCTTACAGCTTCATTGAATTGTTTAAATAAGTTTGGGAAGCAAATAATCCCACATGTGATACCAAGCAAGGACAAGTGTTTAGACTGTGCCTAGGAGAAACAAGTCAAATATAGTTTATTAGGCTTGGTGCCATTGAAAATGACTCATTCACATTGCTTAAGTATATCTTTATTAAGCACTTTGTGGAGGCTAGAAATAATAATAACCTCATCATTCAACTAGTGAATATCAATAAACAAGAGGAAGAGAGCATGAGAGACTACATCTCCAAAGTGAGGAGCCTATTTAAATGAATGCCTACTACAAAAAGACCTGCTGGTGCCAAGGCCTTAACTAAAGCCTTTATCAAGGGTATCCATGATGAAAGAATTTACAATACTATGGTAGGAAACCAAGGTCTTAATTATGAATCTTCCCTAGTCAGTTAGGAAATATTCCATTTATGGTCGACTTGAGGGCACTACCCTCCAACCCCATTGTCTTAGGGGGGCCACTAGCCTCCCTAAGACCCCCCAGCTAGGGGCCGCCACTTCTGTGGACCTCAAACCCCAAAATAGTTGTCCCTAATGACTCCCACACGCTGCAACTTGATGCATTGTGCCTCAAGTTGCTACTTGCATAACTACTCTATCTAACACAAAGGCTAGATCTACAAAGGTCACCTTTTTACCATTCGGTCACATAGACCTCATATAATATATAAGTTAGGTCCCACCCAATGTCCGTGCTACTCACACATGGCTTCTCCTCATAATGGGGGCCTTACAACTTAGAGCACCATGGATCATTGGTGGCACCTAATGAGGGTGGGGCATGTGCATATTTAACATGTTGGACTCATTGTGTAGAGGTAATGTGAGTTAAATATCAAAATGAGCTTATTTCTCAATTATGTAGAGTTTGCAAAACTAAACACATTTTAGTAAAACAAAGAAATTCAACTTCCCTTGACTATATTTACACATTTTGACTCAACAATTCTAGAAACCCCTAGATTTTTGATTGACAAATCTTGACCATGTGGACATCATCCTTGGTATGCCATGGAGGGTTAGGCCTTTCACTTTAGGTTGGGCACTCTCTACCCTTTTTCCATTCTTGTGACTAATCATCTTTTTTGCATTCCACTTTGGGCATTGTGGACATGATATTGAGATAAAGCCGAATAGAGTTGCATATGACCTCCTCATCCATTGTTGCTGAGTCTTCTAATTTAACTTGGGTGATATTACAACTTGCATAGCAGTGAGTGGCTCTTACTTTTTTGTAAAAAAATATAAGAGTCCCATTTCTACAAGTAATGGACTGAAAAACTACATATTCATCTTACAAACATACGATGCCTAAAGTAAAAAATTAAAGTTCTCAAAAATTACAACTCTTTCCACAAAATTTTACTTTTTCACATTGATTGGTCTTTCTTGCTTCTAGACTCCTACCCTACTACATTTACCACTTGCTAGTATTGGTAGCGGACCAAATTAGGTTAACATTTCCCCCCTCCTAGATGAGTTTCAATCTTGGCACTTTTCATCAAAGATAATATGCTTGGCTCCCACTATAGATATGGAATGTGGGGATTTGATTTGTAAGGTTGTGGGAGGAGCAAAGGGTGTTATTGATGGTGAGGATTGATATATCTGTGGATGAGGATGTAGTTGGCCTTGCTCTTAGATTGGATTTGAATGGTTGGCGCCTTGTAAAGGCCATTGAGGATTGTGGATCATGTAGGTTTTGGTATGCTTGATTGGTGATCATGTGTTGTTGGAAGGAACTTGAAGGCTTATGGAGATAGATTGCAATGTACAAGAGGTTGAAGGCTCACTAGAGAAGTAGAGATGATGGCTTGAGATCCCCTAGGAACTTTTTTACCTACAATAAAACCCTCACATCATTCACTTCTCAAGGGAAGTGCTAGCCTTTTGTTATCATGGATAATACTTTTTTTTTTGGATTGGGAGATGGGTCGAAAATCCATGCAGTCCTAAATTTTTTTTCCCACACTTGACGACCCAATTCATGCATAGGTTATGAAGCAAATATTTGCCTATTTTTATTCTTCATGGTTCTTCTTATTGATGGTTGCTATTTTCGATGAAGCAAGGGGGTCGTCTTAATTGAGGGATATGATAAAACCCATGGCTCTATGATGAGTATGACACATAGAGAAATAGATCTTGGCCATTTGTCACCTTCCTATGCATATGTTTGATGCTCTAATACTAGGGTGTTGAATGGATTAGAGGGAAAAGGGATGATGCAAGTGACTCAACGAGATAGATCTAACCATTGTTGAGTCAAGGCTCCCTAATCATGTCCTATCCTTGGGGGAAGTTGGAAAGAGAGACTAGCCACTAAGGGGTTAAAAATCGAGATAATCAACCCATGCCATCAAGGATCTCTAATTTGAGAACTCATAGGTATTGTACAATGCTCATGGGCACTTTTTTATTTCTTATTTTTATTTGTCTTTTCCTAGTGCCATACAATTGTCATACATTAGGCTTTTGGCCATACATATGTAAGGATTCAAGTACAATAGCTAGTAGTAACTCCATGGCTTTCTAAATTGGTTACATGCACATAAGTGCACATTACCAAAATTGAGGGCCAAGGGGATTAAAGTATAGTCACTCAATATTGATGGGGGCATTGTTGAAGAAGAACTAAGCTCCAAACATATATATCAATAGAGAAGTCAATCTATAAACTAGGTTGCAACTCATCTTGTGAAAGGTTGTGTGGTGAGGTACACATTAAGGATTATCTACTTGAACAGAGTAGACTATGATTAATGGATGGCTCTTGAATTTATTATTGATTCATTGAAGAAGTAGAGTGGATTTTACCCCCTCCCAACCTTGTCCATGCATTCAAGATCAAACCCACTCTTATTTATCTTCTCTTCAAGTTTGAGGTTTTACAACTTTTGACTAGCTCTTGATTTGCACTCACTTGATAAAACCATGAGAGCAACATATAGTTGATCAAGAAAGATAACATGAAGTGCCAGTGTGATTACTATTTTTGTTTGCTATTGAGTATAGTGATCTCTAAGTTTTCTTTTTTTGCAATTGTTCATGTAAAAGAAAGTATCCAACAATTTAAAACATATATACAAAATGAATGTGACTTAAGAAGAAAGAATCCATCAGCGGAAATTTGGATTGTAAAGAGAAGATTATATGTCTAGGTCATGGGTCAAATCACCAAAATACATAATATAACATGTGATATCCAAGATTGAATGACTTGTGTCTAGCCTACTAGCCACAAACATCTCTTCCTTGGTCAAAATCTTGTGTAATAGAGGATAGCTTATTATATCACATGGTAACTTTTTGTTAGCAACCATCACTCTAAGTGGGAGCTATATATGTCGGATTGTACTCAAATGTCTTTATAGGCCTTAGCTCTTTGGCATTGTTCATGTTTTGAAATCCTTTCTACTAAGCTCGTACCATGTATTTAAGAATGGGGATGAGGTGTTTTGTGCTTTTTGATCTAACTCATGGATCGCTTCACACTGTCCAAATTGATGCTAGTTCTAAATGAGGTGAGCACTTGCTTCTATAGTCATTGTCCCAATAATAAGGATTAATGTCACTATTTGTATGCTAATTCGTAAGTAGAAGGCACTTGAAAAGCTCTTCTAAAACAATTTTATAACAACTGTCTTTATAATATAGAACAATAACAATGAGTAGCTTGATAGATAGTCACTTGGTAGCTACGTGTGTTTGGGTCACGATACTTCCAAGATGGGTGATTTCCTAGAAAGTTTTCCTACAAGGAAACAATTTCATCTCACACATAGCTAATGAAGCCTTCATAGCCTCATTGTCAAGTATGCCAAGGCCAAGATGCCAAGGTCTATGCCTTTGCCATTACATTGGTCGTGAGAGCCGCAATAGGGATGCCTCCTCACTCAATCCCTTACTCTCACCTCTCACCTCTCACCTTCCCATTGTTCAAATACTAAGATGGGGAGAAGAACAAGCTATGGTGAAGCAAGCAAGATGATAGAGAAGAAGAGGCTCTCAATAGTTAATACACACAAAAAGCTCTCTATTTGATTTTACATATTGCATGATTAGGGTTAGATTGGATATCTATATTGTTCCCACTGCTTAATTGTAGAAGGTAACTTTTGATAGTCATCCATTTTCTATCCCAATTATCGTCATCAGCACTCCATAGGAATAATTGTGATTGGGCGGGGCGTTGGGTCTACCTCGCTATGAAGCACTTAGCCTCAACCCACAAGGATCAACTTGAAGATTCCTACAAGACTTAATAATCTCTAAGAGCATTTTAGTGCTCAATCCAAGCAATCACATTGTGATTGTACAAGAATGAGACCATATCAATCATTGCACTTGGTTCTAGTGAGTGAGAGATAAGGGGGAGTTGAACTCTATCCCTCTATCCATAAGGCAAAACCTCATCTTTCTTCTCCTAAAAAGGTGTATCAACGGGATGTAATACACCAAATCCTAGAAAAAGTCTGTGTCCTAAAATTTATGTAAGCAATTTACCATGTCCACCCTAGCCATCGATCATTTTCCATTGGGAAAAGACAATCACCCACTTCCTAATTAAACTTTTTCTAAACAAAGAATGCAAACATGCTACTTGATATGTAAAAGTAGTTTTCTTAAGCATTTCTTAACACTAGGTTCGTTTCACCTCTTCAATAAGCATAACACGAAAGTAGTGAAGAGGATCTTTTCAAAACATTTGCATCATTAATTTGGTTTCTACTCATAGAGCCATATACCAAAAAAAAATCTCTCCTCTTAGAGTGATAACTAACACATTATTTACGGGATCCTGATGATCACTACATCATACTTGTACGGATTTCTTCTCCATCTTAGAACCAACTATGTAATTTTCCTTCTTTGACTAGAGCCCTCTAGTTATGTGTTGCCATAGGAGGGAACCTTCCATACAAGACCTTTCTCACACCCTATAGTTACTCTTTCTCTTGGGGTCTACACTAGCCACATGCATTGTGCCCATTGAGGATTCTTTTCCTATCTTAGGACCACTTTGAGCATTACTATCAGAGCCCCACTGCTTCTCATATCGCATTAAGGAATGAATCTTCCTCACATGTTTGACTACTCGTTTAGGTGGCAATCTATACTCTAGATAGATATAAATCGAATGGGTGTAAGCTGTATCGACAAGACCTTTTGGAGGGTACATGCCAATCATAGTGCAACCTCTTATGGCAGCTATACACTAATCATAGTGCACTATCATATTGTTGCCTCATATAAAAAATCTACACTAGTCATAGTGCTACTTTTGTAGTGAATCTACACTATCAAAGTGTTGCCTCCTACGATGAATCTACACTGATCATAGTGTTGCCTCTTGCAACGAATCTACACTGATCATAGTGTTGCCTCTTGCAATGAACCTACATTGATCATAGTGTTGCCTCTTACAGTGAATCTGTACTACCATAATGCTACCCCTATAGTGAGTCTACACTACATCTTCACACCTTATTTGCTTGACTTTTGGCATGCATTGTTTCAAACACATCCAAAATCAGCCACATTTATCCATAACTAGAAATGGCTTTAACTAGGCCAAAGCATCTGTATCAAGTAATAATTCGACCACAAACTTCATTCTAACTAGGACACTTCCATTAAACAATAAATCAATATTATTCAATCAATAACCAACTAGTCCTTCTCAAGTAGAATTTTATTATTTACCAAGAAAGGAAATTTATACTTTAATATGACCACAATTTTCTAATCTAAGTTGTCATATCAAATCAAGTAGAAGCTTGACTATTTGTTCCTTTGATAATTTATCCATGCATCACTAGCTAGGATTACATGCTTTTACCAACATGTACATTTTATAAGGTGCGAATCATACTGACTTTTGTCAGTTCCACCTAGTGTGTGATTTAGTTAATATTTGTCGACTCTTTAGGCCTCATGATTTCTAATCATTGGATGTGTATAACCACTCCATTTTCTATGAGACAAGATTTAAAAATGATAAGAATATGAATTGAAGAATTCATTTAATTAATTATGCATTATTTCTCATACTTGATTCATGCATTATGCAATTGCTAACACCTAGATTTGTGATGAGCATGTGTAGGTGACATAACGCTATTTTTCTTTCTTTTTAAAAAAAGCTATCAAAGATGCAGATAATCTATTATTCTCTAAATTTTTATTGAGCATGTAAACATAAAATACCTACTTTTGTACATTAGAATTAACAGCATCATTGGTTGAAATTGCCCCTAGATGGAGGATCATTAAAGATAGGACCCACCACATTCGAAGGTCGTGTGCCTCATTAGATATGCTAACCTTTTTGCAAGAAGGAATGATGGATGGAGAAAAAAGGTGGAGAAAACAAGACAAAAGGGTTATTGACTCTAGGAGAATATTTTGAGAATTCTAGTCTTTGCCTTCTCTCTCACTCTCAACACTATTGCATTTTATCACTCCTCCTGCTATCCCTTGCCTCTCATGTCATTTACTCACAATTGGCATTCCTTTTATAGTTGAGGAGAAGGGGGTGAGGGGAGCGAATGAAAGGTCGTTTATTAAATTTAACTAACATCACATGCACCCACAATATCATATACATAGTTTTTATCAAGATAAATTGATCAACATATGCTAATTATCATATGAGTAAACCCCTTTTTATGAGAAGTCACATAGAAAGATGATCAAAATCAAGAATCCTATCTTGAGTTGGTTGTCTATCCACTGTAACTAGCATATGTGCAAAAAGAGTAGAAATCAATGGCACCTCACCATCATCATTATGCAGTCATTGCATTGATTTCTTCAATCTTTACCTTTCTTTTACCTTCTTTTGTATCCTTATCCTCCTTCTTATCCTTTTGGTCTAGATTCCATTTGTAGCAATCCTTTTAACATGACTTTTTTTACAACAATGGAAACATTCAATGTCTTTTTTGGACTTGGATTTGCTGCATGACCATCCACAATCCTAGTTCTTATCTTTGTACTAGTTTCTACCTCTTTCCAATGCCTAACCATTTTTGCCTCAGTCCATGGATTTCTTACATATCTTTTCAACTAATAAACTACCATGACATCATTAAACTTTAGCTTACCATGTGGAGCTAAATTATTGATGGTTGTTCTAAATGTGTCCCATGATGCAAACAACGATCACAATAAAAGATTACCTTAACTTCATCTTCAAACTTCAACTTTTGAACATGTATCTGACTATATGATGTTGAATTCATTAAGGTGAAAGGTGATAGTACAAAATTATTATTGACTTCGGGGGAGTATTTTGAGAATTTTAGGCTTTGCCTTCTCTCTCACTCTCAACACTCTTGTATTTTATCGCTCCTCTCTCTCAGCCATCGTCTTGTTATCCCTTTCCTTTCATACTGTGTTGAGTTAGCTACAATGGACTTCTGTGTAGAGATGCATGTTGAGAGAGAGAAGAGATAGAGACACATGATTTGTGGTGCTGAAGAGTGTACCTCAATAATGATTTTAGATGGGTATATGTACTATGTACAACTTATTTGGACACGGGCACTACCCTTTATCCCAACAACCTCCTCCCTAAAGGAAATGTGCCCAAAGGTAGAGGAAAAGAATCAACTAAGTCTAATTATGTACAAAGGTGAAGAGACTATACCTATCTAATACCCATCATCTGCTGGCAATGGGCAAACCTCTCTATTGGAAGACCCTCTGTGAGAAGGTTTGCAAGGTTATCATCAGTGTGCACCTTGACCAACTTAATGCTCTTGCTATCAAGTACCTCTCTGATGAAATGATGCTTCACCTATATGTGTTTTGTCTTTGCATGAAAGACAAGGTTCCGTGCTAAAATGATAGTACTCTGAATATCATAATGGAGGATAGGAACGTCAGTAATCCCAAGCTCAGCAACCAAATGTAACAGCCATAAGGCCTCTTTGCATGCCTCATGGTAGCCACATACTCTGACTCCGTAGTAGACAATGCAACACACTTCTACAGCCTAGATATCCAAGAGATAGATCCCCTTGTGAAGTTAAACACATACCCTATAGTGAACTTCCTGTAGTCCACATATCCAGCATAGTCTACATCCATAAAGCCAATGACAGATGTCTTCTACTTACCAAAGCAAATGCACAAATCCTTTGTGCCCTTGAGGTATCTCATATTACCTTTTACTGCTTCCCAATGCTTCTTGCCAGGGTTTGCCATGTACTTGCTAACCACTCCCACTGCAAAGGCAATGTCAAGATATGTAGCAACCATAGCATACATCAAATTGCCAACAATGGCTGAAGCATACAGAATCTTGGCCATTTAGCCTTCTCATCATTAGATGTAGGGATGTCCTCTGCATTGAGTTTCACAACTGGAGGCAATGGAACTCCAATTACTTTCCCCCCTCCATATTGAAACGCTACAAAATCTTGGATACATACTCCTGCTAAGATAGATAGAGTAACCCCTTCGATCTATATCTGAGTATTCCCATTCCAAGAGTGTGATTGGCATGACCAAGATCCTTCATGTCAAAGTTGCCATGAAGACTTTGCTTCAACAATGAATCCAAGGCATGAGTATCCCTGCCACAGCAATTAGCATGTCATCAACATACAAAACCAAGATAATTAGGCTACCATTTGCTACCTTCTTGGTGTACAACCAGTGATCAACTTGACTTTTCTGAAAGCCCTGAGACTGCATGAAAGTATCAAACTTATGATACCATTCCATCGGTGCCTGTTTTAGCCCATATAATCTCCGTTTCAGTTTACAAACCATCGTCTCTTTGCCTTTAGCAACAAAACCTTTAGGTTGCTACATATATATGTCCTCATGTAGATCACCATGTAAGAATGTAGTCTTTACATCCATCTGTATGAGCTCCATATCTTTAGCTACAACCAAGCCCAAAATGGTTCTTAGAGTAGTCATATTGACTGCAGGAGAGAAGATCTCATCAAAGTCAATTCCATGTTCCTGCTTGTATCCCTTTGCAACCAACTGTGCTTTGGACTTTGCCAAAGAACCAGAAGTGACCTTCATCTTGTAAACCCACTTGCATGGAAGAGTTTTCTGCCCTTTTGATAGCTACACCAAGTCCCAAGTGCCATTCTTATCAAGTGATTCCATTTCCAATAGCATGGCCTTGAATCACTTCTTGCTGTCCAGTCTAGTCATTGCTTCCTTGAAGTATGACAGCTCACCACAGTTAGTAACCATGACATAATATGTAGCATACTACACACCAAAAATAAACCTTTTTGGTTGTCTTGAAGGTCGGGTTGACCTACAGAGTGAAGGCTCAGCATTTGCAGGCTATTGGGCCTGCAAATCTGCATTCACATGTTGTTGTCCTGAAATATGGGCCTGTAATTCTGCATGTACAATTGCTGTCCTGTAACTCCGACATGTTTTCGTGACAATTCAAGCTATCCTAACTGCATGTTTTTAGGCTGAAACTGTGATGTATCATGGGCAATACCTTGCTAGTCATTTCCAACACCATTTCTTGCATTTTTAGGAGTATTTACAGCAAGTATACGTTGATGTCCCACTGGACACAAATGGCTGTCTAAAAGGTATATCGTCCTTGAAAACAACCCTCTTGACTTTCTCAGTCTTCTTGGGCTGCTTACGCATGTGATCTTCATGGAAGATGACATCATTGATGCGTACTATATTTCTTTTCTCGGGATCCCAAAGTCTATACCCCATCTCACCCTCATCATCGTATCCTAGGAATATGCATTTACAAGACTTTGGTTCCAGTTTGATGTGTTCTTCTTTTCGTATATGCACAAAAGCCTCACAGCCAAACACTCACAAATGAGCATAAGAAAGTGGCTTGCCCAACCACTCTTCTTGAGGGACTCTCCCTCCCAAAGACATGTTTGATGACCTATTAATTAGATGAACGACTGTCATAACAATCTCTACCCAAAAGCCATGGGATAATGTAGCATGAGATAGTGTCGTACGGACCTTATCCTGTATGGTCCGATTCATGTGCTCTACAACTCTGTTTCGGGATGGATTATGAGGGGCAATGAGCTCCCTCTTTATCCCTTACTGTCACAAAGTGCCTAAAAGGCCTTGGACACGTACTCCCTACCATTGTCAGAGCGAAGACACTTAAGTATCTTATTAGTCTGATTCTCAACCAATGCCAAGATTTTTTGAAATCTGTCTAGCACTTCATCCTTGCTATGAATAGGGTAAGCCCATACCTTCCATGTAGCATCATCGATAAATGTGACAAAGTATTTCTTTCCTCTTAGAGATAACCCTAGCATCTGACATACATTGGAATGTACTAACTCTAAAGGCAAAGATTTTAGTGAAAGAGACATTTTATGAGATGTTTGTGCATGCTTATCATAAACACAATGATTACAATGCTCAAAATCAGCATAATGAAGACAAGCCAAGTAGCCCCAACAATGAGAAAGTACTTTCATTCATGTTTGACTCATGTGTCCCAACTGGCCATGCCACAAGGAAACACTTGGCTGCTTGATCATGGCAACAACATGGTCATGCACACTAGATTGTTGAGAAACACAGATCTAGAGCTAGCTAGCTATGGTGGACACAAGTCAAACACACAATACATTACCAAAATGAGGGAATGTAACTCAAGTGAATTAGGTTCCAAGATAGATTAGCTTGGACTCATAAAGACAGTCTTGAGTGACTCAAATTGATACTACCATTTTTTGAAGTGAGTGTCAAGTACATGATTATATAGCTTTTTGGATAGTACCACTCTTCCTCACTGTGCTTATGGGATTTTGGATATCTCTTCCTAGAGCATATATCATTGTCTATCTCTCATACAAAACCTCTTGTGGGAAAGCCTCTTTTGGGAGCACATCCAGCCTCTACGGGCATTCATGTCAAACATCATTTGTTATTCTCAACACCCCCCTCAAATGATGAATCTCTACCCTTGCTAGATTTTCCCCCCTTGCATGTGAACATGGACTAGGAGACTAGCTCTTTGGCAGCCTAATCAAGTTAAGGCTTGAAACTTTACATCTTGGTAAGGGTTTTTACATCCACTATGATTTGTGCGTCTTTGGCACCCTTCGATGATGTCTTCAATCTTCTTGTTCTTCATAATCTTCTTGCTCTCTACAAATAGGTACACTGCTATAGCTTGTCATTACATAGATCTTGGAATACATAGGATTTTATGGGCATTGCAATGCTTGAAACATACAAGGTGAGCACATCTCTCTTTGGATAGCTCTCAGACTTGAAATACATGACTTGACATTACATTGGCATTGAACATTTGTGCATGGTGCAGACAAATCATTTGGATAGCTCTTAGGATAGCTCTCGGACTTGAAAAACATACAAGGTGCTTTGGATAGCTCTCGGACTTGAAATACATGACTTGACATTACATTGGCATTGAACATTTGCACATGGTGCAGACAAATCATTTTCAAGTGCAGGAAGGTCTTACCAATTGGCTTTTTTCTTGATGGCAATGTCTAATCCCGATTACAAATGCTTCAGAGAAATTGAGAAAGCACACAATGCTAGTGTCAAAAGACACTTGATGGCAAATATAAAGAAATTGTAGATCACCTTAATATCAAGGATTTTGATGGAAATGTAAGGAAGATGATGTGGATGAATGAGTGTGATATGAGTAGGTTAGTGTCAATGAGGTTTTAGTCAAGGGCTTAGTGTAACTAGTTTGGAGAGGTAGAGTGTGAAAGGGTTTTAGTGAAGTGGTTTGTGAAGAGGCTAGGTGTGAATGGACTTTATTGACTAAGCTTAGCTTTTAACCTTAGTGATAAGGTTAATGAATAAGCTTCTCGATAAGCTAAAAAGGCTTATCACAACACAAATGGTCGTTTGGCACTGATTTTGGTAATAGTATAGAGAACGGCACCGATTTGCTCGAGTCGACCTTTGCAATAGCAACCCCTAGCAGGATCGCCAAGCTTTAGAGCTTCAAGCTCTATCACTTCTTCTCTACCTCTTTCTATTATAGCTCATAGTTCCGCCTCAGTCTAGAGTCAACGTTTTGGAAAAAAAATAGACCAAAAGCCACTTCAAACATAAGCAATTGATTCCGATCTTCTTCTTGAGGTGGGGGCGCACCTTGCACCTCCTTAGAGCACACTTTACAAACCTTTTGTCTATGCCACTATCAATGTTGTATCATTTCTTCTTACACAAGCTCAGCACAACATTTACTTTCAAATTGGGCCAATAAACACTCCTTGGAGTAGCTCCAACAGCTCATGCTTGTTTCTTCTAACCAGGACGTTCTCAACTACTTAAAGACTGAGTTCGATAGCATGAGCCAAGCTGAAAATACAGTCACAAATCTTCCTATTGTAGGACCAACCAAAAGACACCCTGCACCTTCTAGTAAATGAAAGAACTCATAAAGCAAATGATAAGTCTATTGTGATTGTGGAGCAACCTAATGAGACAAAGAAGAGTGCTCAAGGGAAGGCCTCTAAGAATTTTTTAAGCTTGAGATATTGAGATGGGAAGTAGGCTTGTACAAGGAGAAGAATGAGATGATTTAGAATATGCAAGAAAGAAGGAAATGTTAGGAAGCTATACCCACTAGCTATCTAGCTCAGCCATGGCTTTGATACCATGTTGAAAAACACGGATCTAGAGCTAGCCAGCTATGGTGGATGCAAGTCAAACACACAATAAATTATCAGAATGAGGGATTGTAACTCAAGTGAATCAGGGTCCAAGATAGATTAGCTTGGAGTCATAAAGACAATCTTGAGTGACTCAAACTAATAGTACCATTTTTTGAAATGAGTGTCAAGTACATGCTTATATAGCTTTTTGGATAGTACAACTCTTCCTCACTGTGCTTATGGGATTTTTTATATCTCTTCCTAGAACATATATCATTGTCTATCTCTCATACAAAGCCTCTTGAGAGGGTAAGCCTCTTCTGGGCACACATCTAGCCTCTATGGGCAATTCATGTTAAGCATCATTTGCTATTCTCAACATAGATACATGGAGAGGATACAAAGTATCGCTCTTTGAGCCTCTAGCAATAACCCTAGATCCTCTATAGATCTTCCATTTCCCATCGCCAAAGGTTGTATGAAATCCATTGTCATCTAGCTGTCTAGTACTAATCAAGCTCTTCTTGAGCTACAGTACATGCCTTATATTCTGAAGAGTGAAGACAAATCCATGCTAAAACTGCAGTTGCACACTGCCAATGCCTATAATGTCACATGCATAATTGTCCCCAAGATGGACAACACCATGTCAACCTCCTGTATAGTCTGTAAACCACTCACGGTGAGGTGTGACATGAAAAGAGGCACTTGAATCCAAAGTCCAAGTGTTCATGTCATCATCCGTATATCGACTATCAAAGCATGTAGACATGTGGCATAGTCCAAATACATCATGACATCATACCGAGTAGCCGGGAGCACCCCATGACCAATAGGCATAACCCAACTGTAGCATAAATAGCTTCAGCTCTGAAGTTTCCAACAGCATATAACCTCTGTAAACTGAGCAAATCAGTGCTCAATCCAAGCTCAAATCCATAGGCATACATTCCCGTATGTATAGGCACCAACCGAGCATAATCGGACATCAAATGCCAAGACCTGTAAGCATAAAATTAAAGTAACAGGTGGCTGCCCTGTTTTGGATAGATTTGGGATTGTTCAAAACAGTCAATGGCTAAGCTAAATCAGCTCCAAATGCATCTCACATAAGAGGCATAACATCCACAAGTGATCCGGTATCAATAGACATCAGTAGAAGCATCACATAAGCCATAGGCATACAAATACATGCCGTCTCAGACCTAAAATCTATTGCAGAATATTCTGTCATCAAAATTTGGAAAATCTGACATCAGCATCACGTCCGAAGCGTGCCAAAACCCCAACTTAGACTCTTACCTTGCCTGAATCGGGTTCCGCCCGAGATATGACAAAAATAGTGATTTTTGGGCTAGATTTTGAAACAAGCACAAGAAAAACGTGAGCTGGCTGGGGGGGGTCTGTTGTTCCACGTGTCAACAATGGGGCCCAAAAGGGGGCACAAATGGGGGCCAAAGAAGGCCTACACCAAGCCTCAGCAAGCCTTGATAGGCTGGAAGTAAGATCCAGGTGAAGGAAGCTCCAAGAGGTGTGAGCTATGGCTGCCCACAACCTGTGAAAACCCTGTTTACATAGACCTGTGGACTGAGGTAAATCTCTGAAATAATGAAGCAATACCTCAATGTCAATGCCTTGATGGTGCCTCAATAGGCCGGGAAGAAGCTCGGGAAGCCGAGGAGTGACAAGAGCTCAAGAGAATGAGCTATGGCTACCGAGAAGGAGACCCAATGCGAGTGGGGAGTCGATGGGAAGCTGAGAATGCCACGAGCCAAGCTCAAGAGTCGGGAAGCTGTGCTCTAATACCAGTTGAAAGGAGAGAAGGATTGAAGCTTGCACTCGAGAGCTATGGTGGGAGAGCAAGAGCAAGAAAGAGAGAGACAAGAAATTGGAACTCCAACAGTCACAATGTGTGACCAGTCCTTCCTTTATTCAAACTATCACTAAAAGAATAAAGAATAAAGTGAGGTGACGGGCGCTCACCATCTGGAGTGTAGTAATACATGGGCGGCTAGGCAAAGGCACCTTTACTCCCAATAGCTACCTGATTGTTACTGTGCTACTGTTCCTCTAGGCATCAAAGGTCCTCATGAACTCAATGCATTTGCTATGGTCAATGTCTTGCCCCACCTTCTCCAGGTACTTGGCAAGATTGCATCGTTCTATTATTTGCATAACAACCTCTTCAGATGTTGCCAAACCCGCCCCCCCCCAAAATTGTGAATGATGCAATATTTTAGTTGGTTGAACATGCGTATCTCCATGGCTAAGCCATATCTTCTATGTTCCTCCTCTAAGAAGAGGAGCCTGTTAGCTTTATCCTATTGTCCTGCCATTTGGATTCCTAGAACGCCTAAATGTGTCAATGCCAAGGATTGTTGTTGCTGCTACCTCTGGACATGTAGCACCTTGTCTCTCTCTCAATCTCATAGTGTGTAAATGAGCTCTCTCTTTCCCATTTTCACATTTTGTGTTCTATCTTTCCCCCTTACACTTTGTTTTCCTTCCTAGACATAAAAAGTTTTTTCCTTTCTTCCCCTATTTTCTTGTTTTCTAGTTATACAAAGAGTTATCTTTTCCTTCTTTTTCCTTATTTCCCAAACCTTAATGTCTCAAATATGATCAAAATACAATTCTCCTACTCTAACCAATATACAAAAAGCTTTCTAAACCTAAACTAATCCACAAGAGAGATCGAATGGCCTTTGACTCCCTCACTTCCTACCTAAAACCAAATGTCGTTTCAAAGATGCACTCCTACTTCACCACTCGATTTGGAGTGTGTAAGCACTCAAGCTTGAATCCGTTTGTCTCGACAATGGAATCAAAATGTCATCGCTATTGCGAGCAAACCATCAAGACCCACTAACCACTTATTACTTCAAGTGTTTCAAGTCGAGAGCTATGGCTACCTCTCACATATAGCCATGCACACTCTTTTGTACACAAATATAGTGTGCTTACATTTGAATCCAATCGAAGGCCTCCTCCCATGAATCTGTTGATAGCTCCACGATTCAAGATTCACCCTCAAGCAAGCTGCATCTCCAAGCTTTGAGCTTCAACCTTCATAGCCATGTGCACGAGAAGGGAGAAGAAGATGATGAGGAGAGGAGAAGAAGAGCTTCTCCATGGTCCCTCACTCTCTCTCTCACACACTCTCTCTGTCACTTCTCTCTCCCTCTCTCATGCACAAGAAGGAACCAAAGAGTAAGAAGCAAGAAGAGAATAAGTTTGGCCATACACAAGAACAAGCTTCTTAATTCATTTCTTGACTTTTATATTAGCCCTATCCCCTCCTTGGGGGAAGCCATCCCCTTTTTGGTCTGGCCCCTTTGTCCATTCCTCTACTCTCTTTCCTTCTCCTTCCTATTAGCATAAGCCTCAATCTATGCCTCTCATTCCTTACAACTTGTATAGGAGAAAGCCCAATGCTCTTTTACAAAATGAATTACAATGTGCATGGTGCTTTTCTTGCTAACATATTAGGGTGCGCTTAATATTGTGTGCTTCCTTTTACATTTGAGACTTTTTCCTGCACTTCATGTCTTTAGATTTTTCTAAGTGTATCTTTATCCTTTGTATTCCTCTTGCCTTGGGACTGTCTTTCATTTTCAATTTTTTGACTTTTTCGTCTTGGTCTTCTGAGGGTGTAACAATACTTGCTGACCATAGTGCTGCCTCTTTTGACTAATCTGCATTAACTATAGTACTAACTCTTGCGATGAATCTACACCAACTATAGTGCTACCTCTTGCAGTGAATCTGCACTACCATAATGCTACCTCTTGTGATGAATCTACATTGATCATAGTGTTGCCTCTTGCAACGAATCTATGCTACCATAGTGTTATCTCTTATGACGAATCTGCATTGATTATAGTGCTACCTCTTGTAGTGAATTCTCACAACCATAGTACTACCTCTTGTAGTGAATTCTCACAACCATAGTACTACCTCTTGTGGCAAATTTGCATTACATATCCACATCTTATTTGCTTAACTTTTGGTAGCATGGCTTTTGGCAAACATTGTTTCAAACATATCCAAAATGAGCCACATTCATTCATAACTAGAAAGGGCTTTAACTAGGCCAAACCACCTTTATCACAAGCAGCAATTTGACCACTAGCCTTCGTTCGAGCCAAGACACTTCCTTTGAGCAATAAGTCCATATTATTCAACCAATAATCAATTAGTCATTCTCAAGAAAAAATTTATTATTTATTAAGAAATGATATTTATACTTTAATATGATTGTACTTTTCTCATCTAAGTAGTCGTATCAAATCAGACTATTCAATTCTTTCATAATTTATCCATGCACCACTAGCTAGAATTACATGCTTTAACCAACACGTGTGTTTTTTATAAGGTACGAATCATCGTGACTTTTGCCAGTTCCACCTAGCATGTGGTTTAGTTAATATTTATAGGCTCTTTAGGCCTCATGATTTCTCATCATGCGATGGGTATAACCATTTTGTTTTCTATGAGATTTCAAAATGATAAGGCTATGAATTGAAGAATTCATCTCATTAATTATTGCATTACTTCTTGTGTTTGATGTATGCCTTTTGCAATTGCTAATGCCAAAATTGGTGATGTGCATGTGTGGGTGACTTAACACTAATTTTCTTCCTTTTTGAAAAATTGCTATCAAAGATGCAAAAAATCTACTATTTTCTAAATTTTCCTCAAGTATTTAAGTGTAAAATATCTGCTTCTGTGCATCAGATGTAATATCTCTAGCCACAATTTGAAAGGAAAAAAAAAATCCTCTCCATCCCTCACATGTGAATCCTCCCCCCCCCCTCTCCCTCCCCCAAACCTTGGGTTTTATTCCTACCACATGAACAAGATTTAGAGGGTTAGCAAAAGGAATAGAAAAAGAATGAATGTTTTAAAAGTTTAAATAACTTTAAACTTACCTGCAACATTGCTAGCATTCACGTCAATTTCCCACACCGACGACATCACCATCATGGCGCACATCAGGCTCAACATGAAGCACTACACCACCAATAGGAGAGAGAAAGAGAGAGAGAGAGAGAGAGAGAGAGAGAGAGAGAGAGAGAGAGAGAGAGAGAGAGAGAGAGAGAGAGAGAGAGAGAGAGAGGGATGGATAGTGAGATAGAGGGAGAGGTAAGAGGAAAATATCAATAGTAAGAGGGCCATGCGATCAAGTGTTGAGGAGAAGAAGAAGAAAATCTTTCTCATGCACTAATTGGAAACTATTTTCTATCCGCCATCCATCTCCCTTTCGCTTTCATGAGTTATGATGGCACTCAAGATATCGAGCAGCTTGCTCAAGAATCACGTCTGCAAACAAGAGCTATGAGTTTGTCCAAAGTTAACACACATGCAAGCAAAACCCTAAATAACTCTTTGGCTACACAAGTCCAGGCTATTTGATAACCACAAAACATAGTTTCCCTTCTATGCTCTCTTAGAAGTGTTTCTATTTTAACAATTAGGTATGAAATAATGCACAAAAGGATAAACCTTGCATTCAATTCTTGCATACGATGATGGTTTATCTTTCACAAACATGATAAAATGCATAATATTGTATAAAAAGCGCATGCAAAATGATTTAGGATCTTGCATTTACATGAAAGAAATAATAATTTCATTTGTATAATGAAAGAAATGAGGATTTTCATTCATATTTATGATTAAAGGTCTCACATTTGCAATTAAAATCATTAGTGGACCTTGCTTCTCATGGAAGCTTAGAATTGCTTAGTCCATCTTGCCTCAAATACTTTATCAGAAAAGAAGATGATGTCAAAGATAAAATTATGCCTTGCATATTGAAATGATAGTTAGAATTCATCTTGCATCACATGATAGTTAGAACTCCAAATTTTGTCTCATAATTCATAAAAAGTCAAGTATTTATATTTGCCTCTTCAGATCGATTGATATTCCATACTTAAGTGAATTCAAAGAAGTTCCATTCTTTCATGTGCAGTTAGAATAGGATAAGGTATTTACAATTTATTATAGTAAGGGTACCATTCGAGTAATGAATGATCACATAGCTACCAAAAAAGGAAGGGACCATTATTTTCCCCCTTCTATAGGAATAGCTATCTTTAGGAAGGTAGCTTTATAGCGAATATCTATCATCAAGAAGAAAAGAAAAGCAATCATTTTTATGGTTGAGGAACCACTCATCGATATCCTTTGATTAGCATATGCCAAGAAGCTCTTGTGGTTCAAGTAAACAAGTCAAGAGCTTGTTGAGTAATGCACCAATTAAATTGTTTTAGATTGGGTCTAAGATACCCAATGCATTTGATTAAGAATGGATTACTTAATCTAGGAAGGATTCTCGTTAAGATAAGAGTAATTTAGACCTTAATGCTTGTCGATTTTCTCAAAGGATAAAGGCTAGGATAAAACCACCAAAAAAAAGAGACAAGTACTTACACTCAAAATAGTAGGGTTAGGTTCAAAAAGGTACCCTAGTTCATAAGTCTAGAGACCACGTAAATCCCGAGGGGAAGAGTGGCCCTAACAAGATGAAAGATGGCTTTCTAAGGGAATTCCACCTTAGACTAAATGTCGATTTGCAGTTTTTCTTGTACGTGCAATAGGGTTTACCTATGCACCAATTAAGGAATATTGTTTGTGATTGCTTAAGTAGGATTTTGATTGAATCTAATTGGAATCAAGATAAAAAAGAAGGATGTGCTAGGCTTCCTTCAAGCTAGTCGTAGGGACCCTACTCCAAGGTGGTCATATTCACCACTTCAAAGAGCTCAGGACACCAGCCCCATTGGCAAAGGTTGCTTAGTAGGAAATCAAGTAGATAGGAGGAGGTGTAGGTGCCAAGGGGGCTCTACTAGCAAATTCCTCTAGGATCTATCTAGCCCCTATGTGACTCAAGGCCCTGATACTACTAGTTCAAGGCTGGAATCTTGGTGTGTGCAGATCATCAACCAAAGTAGCATTGGATGATTACTTTTGTATATGGAAAGAAGGGAAAAACTTGTAAGAATAACCTTTCAAGATAATAAAGGAACCGTTTGACAAAAGCTTGTTTTATTATGTCTTTGTGTTATGAATTAAATTATGTGTGTGAACAAACCACGTGTATCAAAGGCCTAATTAAGGAAGTTGTTTGTAATTGTTACAGATAACAGTGGTAGATAATTAGTTAACTAAAGATGACCACCTTTGATAGAATATGGAGGCATGGGGACGATTTTTGGTGGTTAGGGCAATATACATGTCGGCCTTACATTCTCTTGATTTTGAGTGGCAAGGTCATGCAATGCACATTCTTGACCATCTATACGATCCTTCTCCATTGTATCGAGAGAGAAGATGGGTACATTAAAGCCAACCGTTTAGCCTACATGCAAACAAATCTTAAGAGGATCCAATGGATGGAAAATGCGAAAGTCATTGGGTACTATTGTTACATTAAAGCCAACCGTTTACCCTACATGCAAACAAATCTTAAGAGGATCCAATGGATGGAAAATGCGAAAGTCATTGAGACTTTGATTTTCTACAAGTCCAAGAGAAACCCCATTATGTTCACCCGTGGTCAGCAATTTCACTTAGACCGTTACATCTATGATGAAGAAACTAGGGTGATTCTTACTAATAGGGTGGTTGTTCAGGGCCATTGTAGCTTCAACAATTTCCATTTTGAAGGTCTTCCCGATCTTTCCTTTCCCAAATATAGATTTTTGGATATTGATGGCAATCACCCAACCTATTTCCTTATCAATGTAGCAAATCTTCACTCTCAGGGATCCTACAACTCTAATATCAAATTGTAAGTTTTTGAACTATGAATAAAAGAATCGATCCACATGGATGGATTCCCTACTTGAAATACACTTGGCTTCATCTATCTTTAATGAAAGAAATTTCCACTACATTCACAAGAAATTGAATTATGGGTTAAATTTATATTCTAGTACTAAAATTTTAAGATGACTTATTGCAAAATGAAAGTAAGCAAAAATATAGTGAAATTATATGAAAATTAACTTTGGAATTGTTGTACAACTAGAATACTACACTAGCTCCTAGTGTTGTTGAAGCTTAGGAAGCTGAAGCTCATGAGAACAAGTATCTTCTCAAGCAAGTCAAACCCCCAAAGTTTGATGGCAAAGGAAAGGACATTGAGTATGAGGTAGAAATCTAATTAAAGTCCATGGAGGACTATTTTACTATTGTGGGAACTACTCCTACGCCAATCAAGCAATGATCACTAAGTTAAAGCTAATTGGTGAAGCCCGCTTATGGTGGAAGAAGTGGTGCAAAGACCATGTGATTTTTGAAACTATCATCACGTGGGAGAAGTTAAAAGAAGTCATGTGTGGGAGATACTTGCCATCCACTTATCACACATTGAAGATAAACAAGTTCTTCAATTTGAAGCAATTAGGGATGAGGTTAGAGGAGTAGTGTTCCAAATTCGTAACCCTTCTTAAATATGCACCACAAATGGATATTTTACAATAGGTGTCCAAGTTTTGTCATGGATTGAATGCTCCTCTAAATACTCGTCTTGAGTTGATATGCCCACCAACTTATCTCCAAGATGCACTAATTCAAGCAACACCAATTATTCAAGAGATTCAATCTAGGCCAAGAAGTGAAAAATTCTGGAACCAAAATTACCAAAACAAAGGATGACCATGGGGCAATGCCAATTCAGCCAGAGGAAGAAAGCCAAAACAAACATAGTTGGAAACTTTGTGCCGACAAGGAGCAACAAGGAAGCCCTCAAATGTTGCCATTGCAATGAACCCAATCATTTCAAAAGGGAGTGTTCAAAACTTGTCCAGAACTTTCATCGAGAGAAATTTTATTGGCAACATTGATCTATCAAAAGGAAGAGCTACTGGAGTGACCCTTAAGGAATTAGAAGAAAACAAAGATCCAACCTTGGAAGCAGAAGTCAAGAGGGAAACAATGCATGCTGCCCTCCATAAGAAAGGGCCAAATCACAAATTCCTAGAGATTCAAACCCCAACAAAATATCAAGGTAAAAATTTTAAGATTCTAATTGACTATGGAAAAAGCCACTCATTTATATCACCAAAATGTGCTAGAAGTCTAAGAACATGCACAATACCTACATCAAAGCTGTTTGTGGAATTGGAAAATGGAAAGGATGTCCTTTTTATGCAATGAAAAACCAAGGTGGGATTAAATTTAGGATGCAATATTTCAAACATGGGATTCAAGGTTATGAACTTAGGAGCCTATGATCATTTGTTGGGAATGGATTGGTTTATCCCCAATGACACTCATATTCATTGCAGGAAGGACCAAGTCACATACCAGGATTTGAAGGGTGAACTAGTAACCACTCAAGGAGAAGCAATAAAGCCCAAAACCTAGTTGGCAAAAGCTTCTCACATAGTAAAATGGTTAAGAATGGTATTAGTTGTCTACCTAATCAAATTTAACAAAGTTGAATAGGGTAGTGAGTTTGAGGAAAAACCATCTTGTCTGAAGGAATATACAAACATATTCCCAAAAGAGCTAACTAAGCTTTCTCCCCCTCCAAGGGAAGTTGATCATGAGATCAAGCTTATGCCAGGAGCCGCACCGATTGACAAAACCCTATAAGATGTGTATCCCTGAAGCTATTGAGTTGAAGGAGCAACTCAAACAACTCTTGGACCAAGATACATTTGATTAAGTAATTCAACTTGGGGAGCCCCAGTGCTATTTCAAAAGAAGAAAGACCGAACTCTCCACATTGACTACCATGGGTTGAACCAACTGACAATCAAGAACAAATACTTATTTTGAGGATACATGAGATTTTGAGGATAGATGAGCTACTTGATTGACTTCAAGGGGAAAAGATCTTATCTAAGATCGATCTCCAATTAGGTTACCTATGAGATAAGGATCAAGGATGAAGACATCCCAAAGATTGCTTTCAATATGAGATATGGTCGTTTCGAATTTATTGTGATGTCTTTCAAATTGACTAATGCTCCTACCACATTTAACAAGTTAATGCATGACATCTTTAGGCCTTATCTTGATGATTTTGTCTTGTCTTCTTTGATGACATCTTGACTTACTCCAAGGAGGATGAGGATCATGAACCATAACTTTATATTGTCCTTGAGACAATGAGGACACACAAGCTTTATGCAAAGAAGAAGAAATGTGTGAGTTTTTAAGAGGCAAATTGACTACCTCAGGTTCATAGTATTCACCAAGAGAATCTCAATTGATCTAGCTAAAGTAAAAGATGTGTAGGATTGGCCACCTCCAACATCAGTTAAGGAAGTGCGAAGATTTTTAGGCCAAATAGGATGGCATAGAATCTTTATCAAGAATTATGCCTTGATTGCTATACCCATCATTGATTTGCTTAAGACGTAAGTTGCTATTATGTGGATGCCCATTGAGCATGCTAGTTTTGAAATGCTCAACATAGCTTGGTGAGGTCACCATATCGAAACTTCCTACTCTAAGTAAAGAATTTGAGGTTGTAACAGATGCTAGCTCTCTTGCATTGGGCTATGTACTTATGCAAAAAAGTCACACTATAGCTTATTCTTTGAGGAAATTAAAGACTCGTGAGAATAAATATGCCACTCATGACCTAGAGTTGCTAACAGTTATTCATGCCCTTAAGCTATGGAGACACTATCTAGTTGGGAATAAGTTCTCTCTAATCATTGATCATAAGAGTCTTGAGTCGATCTTCACTCCACTTAGATCTAAACATGAGGAAACATTGATGGACAGAAATCTAGCAAGAATTTAACTTTGAGATCAAGTGCAAGCCAAGCAAAGAGAATGTGCTTGTAGATGCTCTTAGTTGCAAAGTGTTCCTCAATACCATCATTCTAGAGGAACCTTTTAAGCAGACTCATTAGTTGCTATGGTGTCAATACCTAGTAACCCTACCATTGAGATAACCAAAGAAGACGTAGCTAAGGATCCAATGTATCAACAAATGTTAAGGGACATCCTAGTCAAGGAGACTAACCCTATCAAGATCAAGTATCCAAATTTCTCAGTAGTAAAAGAAGGGCTTTTTTATTTCAAGATGAGCTATGCATTACTTCGAATCAAAATCTCAAGAGAAAGATACTTTGGGAAGCTCATGATTCCCCTTTCTTGGGACATCCTAGCTATGCCAAAACTCTCAATGCTATTAGGAAAAGTTATCATTGGGAGAGACTCAAAGACAATGTACTTAAGTATGTCATTGAATGCTTAAGCTACAAGAAGGTGAAAGTTGAGCATTTCAAGATTCCAGGAAAGCTCCAACCATTTGACATTACTTGGATGAAATGGGAATTCATTAGCATGGATTTTATAGTTGGGTTACCTTCTATGCAAGGAGGATACAACTCAATCATGATGGTTGTGGATATGTTGACAAAGTTTGCTCACCTTATCCTAGTCAAGACTAACGATAAGGCTTCAGATATTGCAAGGCTCTTTGTTAAAGAGATCTTCAAGCTTCATGGATTGTCCAAAAGGATCATTAGTTATTATATTTTCACGTCACATTTTTGGAGGAGCCTATTTGAGGCTATTGGAACCTAGCTTTGTTTCAGTACAACTTACCATCCGCAATTTGATGTTTAAACAGAGAAAGTTAACCAAGTCATTGAGGACATACTTAGAGCTTAATGTTACACAGAATCCAAGAGGTGGATACAATATCTACCCTTGGTATAGTTTGCATACAATGCATCGTACCATCAAAGCATCTAGATGACTACATTTCTAGTAAAATTATCTTATGCCACTCGACTTCTCAAATCCTACCTTAAGGGTAGAAGCTTCCACGAAGATGTGAGAAGAGATGGATGAATAGGTCAAGGCTATCAGGTAAGACATTTGACCTACCAAGGATTGGTAGAAGGCATATGCTAATCTAGGAAAACAAGAGCCAATCTCCAAGGAAGGAGACATTATTTTTGTCCATGTCCACCCAAACAAGAGTTCCTTATCTTTGGGAGAATTCAAGAAGCAAAGATATTGCAAACCCTGCAAGATTCTCAAGTGTCTAGGGCAAAATTCTTACAAGCTACAACTTCTTGAACACATGAAGGTTCGCAATGTATTTCACATTAGCTTATTGAAGGCTTATGTAGCAAACCTTGATCATGTTCTTCATTATCAACAAGTTTTAATGCCAAGCCAGGGAGTCCTTGAGCTCTCTAGCTTGACGGGATACTTGATGTAAGAGAATGATTTCTAAAAGTAGAACCCTTAGAGAATATCTCATCCAGTGGAAGGACTATCTTGAAGAGGATGCTATCTAGATTATTGAAGATGCATTGTGTAAACAATTTCCCTAGCTCCTTCTGAGATGAGGATGTATTGATTCCTCTAAGGGGAAGAGGATGTAATATCTCTCACCACATGCCAAAAGAAAAAAATTTATCCTCTCCATCCCTCACATGTGAATTTTCCCCTCCCTCCCCCCCTCTGGTCCCCCTGGTTTTTCTCCTACCATATGAACAAGAACTAGAGGGTTAGTAAAAGGAATAGAAAAAAACTTTTAAATGTCTATAGGTTTAAATAACTTTAAACTTACTTGCAATGTTGCCAACTTCCATGTCAATTTTTGATGTTGCCAACATCATCATCATGGTGCACGTCAAGCCTGACACAAAGCAACACAATAGAGCACATGGCAGAAGGTACAACAGAGGGGAGTCAAACTACAATCCTGGGACGACGTGCAAGAATTGACATGGAAGGGAGAGGGTAACCCCTCTAGCCTATATAAAGGTTATGTGCCTTTACATTATCCCCCATCCCATGAAACAGGAGCAGAACACTATTGTGATATACCAACAATGAGAGAGAGAGAGGGGGGGGGAGGGAGGGAGGGATAGTGAGATAGAGGGAGAGGTAAGAGGAAAATATCAATAGTGAGAGGGTCATGTGATCATGCACTAAGGAGAAGAAGAAGAAGATCATTCATGCATGCTCAAAAACTCTATTTTCTCTACCATTCATCTCCCTTTCACTCACTCGAGTTATGATAGCACCCAAGAGAAGGATCTTGAGATCGTGTCTACAATAGGAGTTGTGAGTCCATCTAGAGTTAACACACACACTAGTAGAACCGTAAATAGCTCTTCTACTAAACAAGTCTAAGTTATTTGATAACTGCCAAAGATAGTTTCCCTTCTATGCTTGCTTATAAGTGTTTCTCTTTTAAAAATTAGGTATGAAATGATGCACAAAATGATAAACCTTGCATTCAATTCTTACATATGATGATAGTTTATCGTTCATGAACATGATAAAATGCATAGGATTGTAAAAAAGATGCATCTAAAAAGATTTAGGATCCTAAATTTACGTGAAAGGAATAATAAATTGCATCTATATAATGAAAGAAATAAGGACTTACATTCATATTAATGATTACAAGTCTCACATTTGCAATTAAAATCGTTATTAGACCTAGCTTCACATGGAAGTTTAGAATTGTTTAGTCCATCTTGCATTAATTGCTTTATGAGAAAAGAAGATGAAGTCAAATTAAAATTCTACATAGTGTATCGCACTAGGAAAATGTTGAAAGGCAAATGTCATCTATAGAAGGCATAAACATTTTTGCATAGATTGATTATCTCGCATTGAAATGATAGTTAGAATTTATATTGCATGAATGGAAAGAAGTGCATCACATGATGGTTAGAACTTACCCTAGATTTTGTATTGTAATTCATAAGAAGTTAAGTATTTAGAATTGCCTCTTCAAATTGATTGATATTCCATACTTAAGTGAATTCAAAGAAGTTAAATTCTTCCATGTGTGATTAGAATAGGATAAGATATTTATGATTCATTCTAGTAAGGGTACCATTCAGCTAATGGATTGCATAGCTACAAAAAAAGAAAGGTAGGAACATAGATTTGTAGCAAATAGTTATCATTAGAAAGAAAAGCAAAGGAGCCATTTTTATGGTTGAGGAACCACTCATCAATATCCTTTGATTATCATACACCAAGAAACTCTTGGGGTTTGAGTAAACAAGTCTAAGTAACACACCAATTAAATGATCTTAGATTGGGTCTAAGATACCCAATGCATTTGATTAAGAATGGACTACTTAATCTAGGAAGGATTCTTGTTAAGGTAAAAGTTATTTTAACTTTAACACTTGTCAATTTTCTCAAAGGATAAAGACCAAGATAAACCCCCCCAAAAAAAGAGACAAGTGCTTGCACTCAAAATAGCAAGGTTGGGTTTCAAAAGAAACACTAGTTCATAAGTATGAAAACCATGAAAAACCTAAGGGGAAGAGTGACCCTAATGAGACAAAAGATTGCTTTCTAAGGGAATTTCACCTTAGACGAAATGTTGATTTGTAAGGTGCATGCAATAGGGTCTACCTATGCACCAAAGGAATGTTTATGATTGCTTAAGTAGTATTTTGATTGAATCTAATTAGAATCAAGATAAAAAGAATGATGTGCTAAGCTTCCCCCAAGCTAGTCATAGGGACCCTACTTCAAGAGGGTCATATTTATTGCTTTGGAGAGCTCAAGATTGGCCCTATTGTGAGAGGTCACTCAATAGGGAGTCAATTAGGTAGGAGGAGGTGTGGGTGTGGTAGAAAATCCCTCTACGATGCTAGGATTTTTTTAACCCCTACATGACTCAAAATGGGATCTTAAGGCTATGATATTATTGCAAGGGCAAAATCTTGGTGTGTGCAAATCACCGGAGACAGCACTGGATGATTGCTTTTGTATATGGAAAGAAGGGAAAAACATGTAAGAATAACCTTTCAAGATAATAAAGGAATCGTTTGACAAAAGCTTGTTTGATTCTGTCTTTGTGTTGTGAATTAAATGGTGTGAATGAATCCTGTGTATAGAAGGCCTAGTTAAGAAAGCCATTTGTAAGTGTTATACATAACTGTGGTAGGTAATTAGTTAACTAAAGATGACCCATTTAAACAAGGGAAGCAAGTGACCATGATTCCCAACGGATCTATTCTATGACAAGGTGGTCCGAGCTAGCTTAGAAATTGATAGAACCCTTGACTCCGTGTTGTTTTAGGGGACCCGAGTGAGACTATGCCTAATGGGTAGAGGGGTCAATGTGTTGCACTCTCCCTCTTTTCTCACTCTTTTTAAACCAAGTGTGACACGAGGTGGCTTCGGTTCAAGTGCTCCTGTGCAAAGTGGGACATTTGAACACCAATGTTAGCAAAACTTTAGGTGACCCTAGATGTGTTTTAGGGAACCTGTCATCCTAGTGGGTTTGCCCAAAATTACTCCCATTGTGACATGGACTCAAGTGAATTTGAGTGACAAACCCTACGATATTCCAAGAAGTGTTGGGTAGCATCACTTGGAACTCCCTCTTGATAAGCCACCTTATTGTAATCTAGAAAGAAGCCCTTGGTGGCATGTTACATTAGAATTAATAACATCATTAATTGCAATTTTTCGTGTGTTGAAAGTTGCTAAAGATAGAGTCACCATGTTGGAAGGTCCCACTTCATTAGACACACTGATCTTTTTGCAAGAGGGCATGATCGATGAAGAAAAAAGTAGGTGGATAGGAATATGTAATTATGTAGCTGGAGTCAATGATTGTGAGTTTGTACATTCACTTTTTTTTTTGTTATGTTAAATGAGGTTTCTCTCTTTTTTTTTAAATACTTTTTACATCTTGTTAGGCGTTTGTATAGTTTGTTGTACCCTATCACGATTGCATTCTACTTATGGATGGTGGCTTGCTCAAAATTCCTAGCTTTGTCTATGCTATCAACTATTGTTTCTATGTTAACCTCGAAGTTATCCTCAAATGTTTAGAATGTTTCTATGTCTTTGTTCATTTTCTTGATGGGATTTCTTCAATGTTGTTGGATTGGGGAAGGGTAACAAGCGAGTTTTTTGAGCAAGCTTTTGAGTGAGCTTTTTTTGGCAACCCCTCTATTCTTATTCCACATAGTTCAATTATTCCATCCTTAGATGTACCCATCTCCACTTCCACATTTACCACCACCACCACTGTTGCCGCCGCCATTGCCACCCGACTGCTAGCTCTACCACCGCAGTCGCCATCATTACCTTTACCACCACCTTTACACACACACACACACACTCTCTCTCTCTCTCTCTCTCTCTCTCTCTCTCTCTCTCTCTCTACATGTAAGTAGCTCTCTCTCTCTCTCTCTCTCTCTCTCTCTCTCTCTCTCTCTCTCTCTCTCTCTCTCTCTCTCCCTGCAACTCAAAAATAATTTGTGCTGGTACTTTGGATTGATAGAATCTATATTATATTGTATTATGAAAGGTGTTTCAACAAATAGCTCTCTCTCTCTCTCTCTCTCTCTCTCTCTCTCTCTCTCTCTCTCTCTCGTTTGCAATAAAAAGTATTTGTGCGAGTACTCTAGGTTTGACAAAACTTATTTTGCATTGGATTATAACATGTGTCGTAACAAATAGTTCACTCTTTACTTGTAAATAGTTCTCTCTCTCTCTCTCTCTCTCTCTCTCTCTCTCTCTCTCTCTCTCTCCATTTACAATACAAAATAATTTCTACAAGCAATCCAAATCTAGATTTATATTACATTGATTTTTGGCAAGTGTACTATTATTCCACAAACAGATAGACAATGATAGGTAAAAATTATCATAAATTTGATCATAACTAACCAAGTGAGGTATTCTCAACAAAATAAATTACATTTGCTATAAGAACTAGCAAAGTTTTCGCTTTGTTGGTCACACTATGGGCAACGTTGAAAAAGTTTTTCTATTTTCAAATATGAGATGTAAGTTCTCTTCCATAAGCATGGATTAGTGTATAAACATGGCTATATTTGCATCCATTCCAAAGACTCACTAAATATTTTTCTTTATGCATGGCTCTAGCAACCTCATTAAACATTGGTTAAAAATAAAAACTCATTATTAAATCTTGCACATTTGTGGATTATTTATTATGGTGGCAAGAAGGAATATCGATTGGTGAAAATAAGTATAAATTTGATACTCAATCAATATGCTTAATACGAGAGAGAGAGAGACAGAGACAGAGAGAGAGACAGAGACAGAGAGAGAGAGACCATCATTTTGATCTCTAATTGTGCATGTCTTTGCTAACTTGACATCATATTGTTGTAATATTAATATTCATAGGCTATAAAATATAGTTATACTTCTTTGAAGTAATCATGTGTGTACATGTGTGTGTGTATTAGGACTTCCAATATACACACATAAATACATATATGTGTATGTTTGTGTTATTGAGAGAGAGGGAGAGAAAGAGAGATTTTTGGTGGTAATAGTTTTTTAATAAGAGAGATATATAGAAACAAGTTCTTAATGAGACACACACACACACACACACACACACACGTGCATACATGCACACACACATACACATAGATAGACAAATCAAGGTATTTGAATAAGAGAGATATAGAAACAAGTTCTTAATGAGACACACGTGTGTGCATGTATGCACACACACATACACATAGAGAGACAAATCAGGGTAGGTTTGTCTATTGTGTATTATAGAACTAAAGACATAGCTTTAAAGTTTATTGCTCATATAAACTCTAATCCACCTTGACTAAGTAATTCATCAATGGTTTACCTAATCTTTAAAATCAAAAATACATTCTAGATACTTTGAATGTAAGGAATTTCAATTGAAAGGGTATTAGGACTCAATGGAGAAGAGAGGGAGGAAAAAGAGATAAAAATGACTTTTGGATGAGAGAGAGAGAGAGAGAGAGAGAGAGAGAGAGAGGGAGGGAGAGAGATATATATTTTAAAAATATTGATGAGAGACAAGAAAGATGTGTCTTTTTTTTTAAAAAAATTGATAAAAGAGAAAAAAAAAAGAGAGAAGTAGTTTGGAATCTGGATAAATATGTACATTTTTCAAATTAATGTAAGAGAGGCCCAAAAGTAGTATTATAGTATTCTAGGAGAGAGTGCTCTTCTATAATATTTTCTTAGACCCTCTCCTATATTAATAGCCTTGGATCTTTACACACACACACACACTCTCTCTCTCTCTCTCTCTCAATACTACAATTTTATTTTTGGGAATTTCTTACACATTAATAGCTTTGAATTTTTATTTTAAAAAAACACACACACTCTCTCTCTATCTCTCCCCTTGTAGCTTTAAAAAATTCTAGCAACTCTCTCCTACAATACTACAATAGTACCTTTGGACTTCTCCTATATTAATAGCTTTGGACCTTTGTCACCACACACACACACACACATTCTCTCTCTCTCTCTCTCTCTCTCTCTCTCTCTCTCTCTCTCTCTCTCTCTCTCTCTCTCTCTCTCTCTCTCTCTCTCTCTCTCTCTCAACTTCCTCTATTTAAAAGTTTTTGGTCTAAGTACAATTAGACGAAAATGTCATATTTTAATTATAATTTCAATAGTAAAAAACTTTTTTAAATCTTTGATAAGGTCTTTATTTTTTCAAATACACAATACAAAATATAATAGCCATTATATGTTATGTTAATTATTAGTTTTCTATGTTAGATGTCCCAAAAGAGAGGACTATTTTTTATTCATAAGGTTCAAACATTTCAATATAGTTCATTCAAAAAGTCTCCATCTATTATGTCTCATATTAAAACATATCATAAATATGTACATAATTTAGTCTTCCTAGCTAGTGATTATTTTTTATCTCTTCTCTCTCTTCAAACATTATTTTAGAGCTTTCCTCTTCTATTATCTCTCATTAAAAATGTGTGTGTGTGTGTGTGTGTGTGTGTGTGTGTGTGTGTGTGTGTGTGTGTGTGTGTGTGTGTGTGTGTGTGCTCTCTTTCTCTATTGACTCTATTGAGTCCTAATGACTCTAAAGAGAGTGTGAGAGAGAGAGAGAGAGACACACACACACACACAGAGTTGCAAGAGATACACATTATGAGAAATGAAGATCAGGGCCATGCACAAACACATACACATAGAGAGAGAGGCATATACACACATGCACTACTTAATTTATTACTTAGTTAATAACTTAATTATTATTATTTGTTAGTTAATTACTAAATAGAAATATAAAGAGAGGGAGGAGAGAGAGACAGAGATAAATGAGAGAAGGAGAAAGTGAGATAAACAAGAGAGAGAGAGAGAGATTATGTGACTTACTTTGACTTTTTCTTTTTGTCGAGAAGGGGGTTGCTAGTAACTCGTTGAGAAGAGGGTTGCTTGCAACCCCTTCTCAAGATGAATTTTTTTTTCACAAGTCTCCTCCATCATTTCTTTGAGGGACCTTGTGAATTTTTTTTCGCCAAACAAGGGGTTGCTAGCAATCCCTTCTCAATGAATTGTTTTTTCACAAGTCCTCTGTTTAACAAAAATTCACTAAACATAGAGTTTTCAACAACCCCTTCCCAACCAAGAAAATTTCCATAAGTCCCCTTAGAGAGATGGAGGCAACTTGTGAATTTTTTTCAGTGAGAAGGGGTTGCCGGCAATCCCTATCTGGCGATAAAGATTTTCATGTCTCCTAAGAGAGATGATGGAGAGGAGTTGTGATTCAAAGCTCTCTCTCTCTCTCTCTCTCTCTCTCTCTCCTAGAAGGGATTGCCGAAAACCCATGTTCGATAAAAAAAAGTCACGTCCCCTTAGAGAAATGATGATAATGTCACATAATCTCTCTCTCTCTCTCTCTCTCTCTCTCTCTCTCTCTCTCTCTCTCTCTCTCTCTCTCTCTCTCTCTCTGTGGTTTTCAATGAGGAAACTACTACAAAATTTAACGAGACAAAGATTTGTTGTTCTCGTTCACATAAGAGACAAAGAGAATTTCAAAGTAGATGATGATATTGAGTCTCAAAAGTCATGCAAGTTAGCAGCATGGAGACTTCTCTATAGGCATAACTTGGTATGCATTCTATAGAAGTATATTTGCAATGGTATCTAGTCAATGTGTTCTCTATATGTAATAGAACTATGAATGGTAGGTTTATGTGTGGGTAATTGGAGAAGGGGATATTGCAAACTTTGCCAAGAAAATGCATAGATTAGTTGCAGCATCGGAATGAGATGTACTGGAGATGTTATATCTTCCTTGACTACCTAAAGGTGAATTCCCCTCCAATGAGACGGCATTATACCAAACATACTCACAAAAAAAAAATGCAAGAGACATAAGGATCCAAATTCCAGTAAGTAATTCCACATGTATTCTTTAGAATATATCACACTTTTATGTCTTCTTCTAAAGAGAATATGGTTGATCGTAGGAAAGTGATACCTCCAATGCATATATTTTCGTAACTCATTCTTTGGTAAGGAGTCAGGGTGAAGCCACAATTTCGAAAATGTTTTGATAATATTGATTGCCACACTTTAGCCCTACAATGATACTATTTGTGGATGATATCATAAAGAAGATACATTGTAGCCCACCTAAGTCCTTTACATATCCATTTACATTTCAAGAAAATCCCATGGATACCATCCTCTTCAAACACATGCTTCACTACTTGACCGAGGAAAATCCCGTCAATACTATTGTCTTGGAATACATGCTTCCATGTTTGATTGAGCTAGCACATTTTCACGGGGGAGTCTAGAAGTCTGTTAGAGAACACCCATTTCACCCTCCAACAATGGACATCTAGATTGATGTTTAATATTTTCAATAAATATGTTTATTTGCTTTGCCCATAATAGTTCACTAACTTGCAAATGCATTTGTGGATTTAGTATTTTTTTTGTAGTTTTTATAGTATGTTCATGTAATATAATTTAAAATGTATCAATATATTAAAATATTTGATTATTAAAGTCTGGAGTTTAAAATGAAGAATGCTTAGTGACATAAATAAGTTAAGGAGAGAGAACTACTAACGCATTATTAGAGAGAGAGAGAGATATGATAAATGACAGAATTGGGGGAGAGAGAGAGAGAGAGAGAGAGAGAGAGATAGGAATGTATAAGTGTAAGTGTATCTGGTTTTACTCGTGTGCATAATTGAAGTACTAATACATCATAATGTAATTATAACATGTATGCAAATAATTGAGAGAGGGGGAATGTGAATGTATACATAGTGTGATATCGCTTGTGTATGTGTAATTCGACCACTAACATTGTGATTATATTATAAAAAATAATCACATAAGCTTAATGTAGTGATGTAAATCAATTAAGGAGAGAAAACTACTAGTGTTGAGAGAGAGAGAGAGAGAGAGAGAGAGAGAGAGAGAGAGAGAGAGAGAGAGAGAGAGAGAGTTGGGGGTAAAAAAGAGAAAGAGAGAGATAGAGAGAGAGAGGGTGTTATTGAGGGGGAGGAGGAGAGGGAGATGCATGTTGTGGGTCTCCAAGAAATGAGAGAGAGAGAGAGAGAGAGAGAGAGAGAGAGGAAAATTGATTGTAGTTCTAATGAGAAGGAGAGTAAGATGTGGTGGTATAGTGGCAGTACTAGTGGTGGTATTGTTATTGAGGGGAGTGAGATGTCAATGGTTGGTCCCCAGCATACAAGGAGAGAGAGAGGAGAATTGGTTGTGATTCTAATGAGGAGAGGGAGAGTAAGATGTAGTGGTGGTGGTGGTGGTGGCAATGGAGGAGCAGCATTGGTGCTTGAATATGCCCAAAAGAAAAAGAGGACCAAGTGGACTATGTGGAATAAAACTCGAGGTTGCCAAAAAAGGCTCTCTCAAAAGCTTACTCCAAAAGCTCGCTTCTTGCATGCACTCTGTTGGATTCTTTCTCAATGTTTTTCATTTGACCTACATACTCCTTGCCATTTTTCTTACATCTTATACTGTAGATGAAGTACTTGCTTTTGTGTCTCTCCATTGGTGCTTTTAGACTGGCTCATGGGTCTTGGTTGCAGATGGTGTTGAACGATATGGAAGTTCTTGAGCTGGTGGTAGGACTTGCAATGGTTGAGGCTGGAAGCTTGGCGCTGGCGAAAGTTTGGTTTCTTCTTGGTTTGGTTCTATCTGCATTTCTAGGAGAAAAGTTGATATTGTTATTTTTTTAAATGTTTGAGAAGGATTCATGTTTGAAAACTTGCATGTTACCTAGATTATGCTGCTGAATTGATTAGACTTGAAACCATGTTTTTGGGTGTAGACTTCTCTGCTCAGTAGGTATGTGACCTTCTCGATCATTATTGCATGATTGTCATGATCGTGATTGTAGTGGTTTTTTTTTCATGCAATCTTCTAAGGTGTTCTTGCCTTCTTTTTTTGTGACTTCTACCAACTAGTTGAGTGAGATGTTAAATTTGCAGTGTAGCAGCTCAATTAGGTACATTCTAATGCCGTTTGTTCTTGTGTCCAGTAATGCTTGCCCTATGCTTGTTTCAAGTAAAAATCAAGGTTGCGAAGTTTATAGGAGGTTGTCAACAATCTGATGCAAGTTGACATTCATTGTCAAGAATATTGATGTATGTTGATGGATTTTTTCCCAGCGATGTTTGCCATTCTCATCTGGTTTGTCGTTATGTACTTATAATTATGTGTATTTGCAAGACGGTTATCGATTTGGTGTTGGGTGTTCATGTACTTTTGAATGTATAGTTGGAACATCTATATACATAGGTCATTGTGGCCAGGTGAAGCAATATATTTGTGTTTTAATACATAATAGGTATCATATGGATTGTGCATACCTCATTCGGAGTCATGTTTGCCTTGACAACTGTTATGTATCTATAAAGGAGAAAATGAAAAAACCACATTAGTATATTAATAAATCTATTAGTAGGAGAAGAAAATTGGGAAAACACATTGATTTTTAAGCAAACAACATTTGAAAGAAGGTTTAGAAGATTGTTTTATTACTTGCTACAAGAAGCATATGAGTTTGTTGTGTGATGGAATGTGTTGTGTTTAATCTTTGTTTGTTTTTTGTTGATCTCTGTTGTTTCTCTATTTGAGTCATGGTATCAGCAAAGGTGCCATAGCGAAGGTAGATGGATCTAGAAGGCCAACGATATGCAAATTTCTTCTTTCAATTATGTGAGAGAGCATTACGTAGACTAGGCCAAGTGGAACACACTTCTAATGTGTAGTAGTGCTTTTTGGTTGACTATGGTTCCTTGTGATTTGTGACTAGTGATTGCGTATGCGAGTGTTAAAGAGAATGTGGATTTATGGTACCACTTTCAATTTAGTGCCTTGCATTGGTATTTGCTATGCCATAGGGTGAGTTGTTGGTTCATTGACTTGATCGTGACTTGGATTCATGATATCATTTTGTTGTTTGATGTGTCGATATAATTGATCTTACATATCGCATTGTTTGCTACATCTATGGTGAGGTCAATGTTCTCAATTATCATTGTAGTCACGCCAACTACTATCTCGTCTATCTCATGGAAGTTCTTATCATGTACCCAAGTTTACAATGATGGCTTGTTGTTTGCATTTGTCTAAACCTTGGCAGCGTGGATCTATTCAGCTATGTAGTATTTGTATAGTATTTGCTTGTTGTAATTGCGAACGTCTTCCTTGTGTGTACATATGATTATTGTTTTTTGATTGATGAAATCTAGGATGACCTTCTTCATCGATCATGCACTAACGTAAGCATTCGTGTATCTCTCACTTTGTTGGGCAACAATGCTTGATCACTTGTAGCAATTGTAGGAATGGCAAGTCGTGTGCATGGTGAACTGAGGTTTGGAGAGTGTGTTGCTTTCCATGTGCCCAATACAATGAGCAAGTGATGTGACATTGTTCGCAAAACTTAGTTTGATGGTTGCAGATAGGCAGTAACTATGCAAGGTCGCCAAATATTATTATGAGCTTCTTGCTGAATGCAATAAGCAAGGAGCCTTGGCATATGCTCATTATCTAGCGCACTATTATATCGAATGTTGTCCTTTTATTAACATGGATATCTCATCAATGATGATTGCGTGAGCTTCTCTTATTGCAATGTAGCGTTCATTCGTCTCTTGCAACTATACTAGATATTGTTGTGCAAGTACTGGTATCTTGAACTGGGAGTGTATGTGGTGGATAGGTTGGATTGTCTAGTTTACAACTACTCATGTGCTTGCTATCAACAATATGGTCTTATTCCTAGCAATGAGGTTGTAACTGTAGTAACATATAAGGAAACTCTTTCCATTGCCTAGTGTGCCACTAATTATGTGTAGGCCGTATCTCACATCAATGAGGTGGTTGTAGATAGCTAGTTCTACTATTAGAGTACTGTTGGGAATTTTTTGAAACTCTTTTGTGAGCTGTAACATCTTTATCCTTATTGATGCAATGCTACTTTCGAAATCACAAGCTGCTGGAGGTAATGTGAATGTAGCTGGGTTGTCTTTGATGAAAGGGATCTTTTGAATGATCATATTTGTCAATTGGTGGGTTCGGTTTGAGGTGAGCAAGTTTCTTTGCGTGTAGTCCATGACGGACATTTCGAGATCTTTCTCATTGGCAAAAATTCCACAGAGTTCTCACTTGATGTAGTATGATTGTGTCAAGTTCTTGACTCTTATTAGTTCGATCTCTAACCTGAAGCTTAATCGTTGCAGTAATGTGTTAAAGAAGAAACCTTCTATTTGGTGTCCTAGGTGAAAATCAATAAATTGTACCAGTCTCATATGTTGTTCCACGGTATTTCCATAAGTGTCAAGAAGAGTGGATTCATGAATAGATGTATTGGTGGTTTTGGTGATGCTGTAGTTTTTGTGGTAGTGATAGAATGTTACATGCTCTAAGCTCGATGGCCAGGCATAGTAAAGGTCTATAGGGTGCATGATGATATTCCCTGTCCTCATCAGCTTCCACTATCGTATTTGTGTAGGGGAGTTGTCGATGTACTCAAAAAACTCACTTTGTGTGGCTATCGAGATCTACATGCAATTTAACATTGCTTTGATAAGTGACACTGGCTTGCACAATATTGTAGTGGAAATTAGTTTTTTTTGTTTGAATCCAATTCTAACAACCCTAGTCTTTTTGCATCTTCTGCCTGGATGTTCAACTTTACAATTGGATCCACCTTTACTGCATACTTGAGCAAGTAGTAAGAGATGGAAGAGTTTGTTACTCGTTGAATATTCATGTGAGCTCTCCAAAGGAGCAATAGCATTGGGTGATATGGAACAACATTTCGGTGCTGATCCCCAAGATGGTAGTAGATGTATTATTGAGTTTTGGGGTCTATTGTTGGTTTTGTATCATCATGTGAGGCATACAAAAATCTATACTTGCATTTATTGTGGCCGTTACTTTTGCTTATGTAGCAAGCACGATGGCACCTATGAATTTACTTTGCCATGACAAGGACTCTTAGTTTTCTTCTCAAACTGCAACAATCATCATTGGATGGAATGTATGCGCATATCTTGTTTGTCATATTTGAAACATCTACCTCATGTAACTATAGGATGGCATGTGCATGTAAGGAGCCCCTATGTTGGATCTCATATCTTATGGTATGGTGTTGGACGTGCCCAATGCAAGTAGCTCTACCAAGGATGTACGAGTTGAAGAAAAGATGAAACCTAGTGTGGAAGAGGATGGTGCACTCAAGGGGGCAGTCTTTTCATGAGAATTTAGGATTGACCTCCTTTGCAATGCATTCCAACTTGTTGATCTCGGCCCACCTTATACTAGTGAACTTGTCTACAGTTAATGTAAGGAAGAAATGAGGCATGCTCCATGCATCGACCATTGTGATAAGGTCCTTCAAGTTACGCCAGGGTGGGGATCCCAATATTGAAGTGAGAACACTATAGTCCAAGATGTGCTTGATGACCTCCTCATTGGAATTGTGCTTGTTTATGCACCTGTAGTTGCCAATGTCCCTTTGTAGGCAAGTCATGCTCATGCTATTTGCGATTAAGTCAGCTTTTTTTAGTTCGTATAGAATCAGGATGTAAGGATTGTGTAAGGTGTACACATAGAATAGGGTTGATACCCCCATCTTGATGTATTCACTAAGATACATGTTGCCATCGTATGTGCTATGGCCAAGTGGGAATAAGAATGGAAACACTACATTTTCCAAGGTGATATCTAGGCAGGGTGAGTTTCTTGCAGGCAATCCATCCATCCTGAACGTTGTTGTTCTGTCTACGAGATGGTTACTATTCCATAATATGATGCATGCGAACTTATGTTGATCAACTCTTTGGAATGCCTGTTCATCGGCTTGGATCGACTCTATTATTGAGCAAACTATAGCCTCTTTCATTCTAATTGTAGCATTGGGTCGAATGGAGAGCCTTCACGATGCATCTTTATAATCATTTCGATGGATTGCTTTGCTGAGGATGCAAAGCCCTATCCTTGGATGCGAATGTTCTACTATAGCTATGTATTTTTGGATTAGTGGATTATGTAGCATGTTGAAAGCAAACATATTTGCAATTTCAGAAGTAGTCAAGTCAATTCTAGTAGATGGCCACAAAAGCAATCCGTCATTCCAGGAGACTAGAGGGTTATCGAGAATAGATCAATGGTCCAGGGTTTCATTCGCAATTGCTCTTGTCGTTTTGGAGAGTGAGATGGATGTATCAATGATGCTCAATAATTGAAGCTGTAACGGCTTTGCGTTGAGAATTTTTTTTGTGTAGTCTGGTAACAACGAGACTATATATTTGTTTATGTCTTTGTTCATAAGACATGGTCGGCATTTCATTTTCATCATGTTGATTCTGTGTTGTTGGCATGCAAGGATGAGAATAGTGCTTGACAAAGCCGTTGTTACTTGTATTTCTTATATACATGGATTGTTCTTCTACGAGATAACATCATGATATTGCATTGTGACTATACCACAAGATGCGCAAATTGTTAGCCTTCCAATGATGCTTTCACATTCAGTTGCCCAAGATGATACAAATTTATTTATGTTGACCAAGTTGCAACAAAGGGTTTTAATGACACTTTTCTACAAGCCATAGTCTTCCTTTTTCTACAAGTCGTGAAGGATGCCCATTGACTTTGTTTTCTATGTAGCGTCCATTGATGCTAATATGACAACAATACATTTTTATCATTCAACTACACTACACTTATTCATGTGAAAATAAAATGCTATGCTTCATAATTATATATTTTGAAAAAAAAAACCAGTTCATATATTTTACATGCGAGAATGATGATTTTTAAATTTTTGGCTTAATAGTAATTCTAATAAATAAAGAAAATAAAAAATATTAAAGTGTATAAATATTAATAATACTTCAATGAAATGAAAAAACATGTTATGTAGCACATCGAAGAGTTAGCACAAGTCTCTTTATATTTAAATAATTATAGGAGAAGGTGTCATTTTCCCATCTATTCAAAATATCATGTTTGTTGAAGATTTATGGTTTCGTATTTTCAATACGTTTGAAAGACTTTTACGCTTTCATTTTTTCCATGTGTTCAAAATATTGTTTTCTTTCCCTTTTGTTTCACTACTAATTAACTATTTTCAGTACATTTAAAATATTTTTATGCTTTTATTTTTTGCATATGTTCAAAAGATCGTTTTCTTTCCCTTTCGTTTCACTACTAATTAACTATTAAAAAGTACAAATACTTCTAATACTACATAAGTCTAACTAATTAACTAATAATACTACAAGTACTAATGCTACTAATCAGTCTAACTAACATAAGTCTATCTACTAATACTACAACTAATGATTAAAAATACTGCTAATATTACATAAGTTTAACTAATTGACTAATAATACTACAACTATTAATACCATTAAATAATAATATAATTACTAATACTACTAATAAGTATAACTAATTAAGTACTACTAATATTACAAATAAGTCTAATTAATATAAGTCTAACGACTAATATTGCAACTATTAATTAACTATTAACTATTCCAAATACTACTAATATTACATAAGTCTAACTAATTAACTAATAATAGAGAACAAAGGACAAAGATTTGAATCTAACCTTTTGACCTGCAAATGCGATGAACAATGAACTGGCATATGTGTCTCCACACACTTTTGTATGATCTTGCTGCCTGCTCACATGAGAGACTGGTTTCATAATCAAGGGAATGGCCCATATTACTTTACTACCCTTTCTTTATATAGGCTTAAGGAGGCTTCCCAATGTTGTAAGCTTTTGACTAAGCTTTTTAAGGCTTTTATCTTTTAAAACCTTGAAAAGCATAAAGGCTTTTAAATGTTCAAGGTTTTAAAAAAAAGCTTTTCTTCACATTGACAAAGAGGGATGGGGTCATCAAAGTTTCAAACTGATTTATTATTATTATGTTTTCAATTTAAAAACAAGGGTTCTAACAAATTACAAGAGGGAGCTTTGCTTGGGGGGTATGTGGGGGTTGAGCAGGTTCTTGACGTGATCTACTTGTTAGATGAAGCTGCATGTTTACATGGAGTTTTTATTCAGATGGAAAAAGGTTCCTATATGAACTAATATTGTACCCAAAATCCTCTGATTTGTGAGATGAGACAAAGGCAAAACTAGGCACTGCTTTCATGCAGTAAAAGCACAAGCTTGTTTGGAAAGTATTGCATGCAGAAATCACTTTATAGTCACATTGTAGTAGTTGCTTTTGTATGGTCGGCCACATTGGTAGAGCTATACCGACCCGGCCTCTTATGGGCCCAGACGTTGTGTTTTCTAAATGGTGCCAGGTCAAGATTCTTAGGAAATGTAGGGCAAGGTGCAACAATCATCCAAGTATTCTTCAAGAAATATCTTCAGTGATTGCAAATAAGGCCATCATGGCATTTATCTTGGTTAAATCTAGGCTACTACCCTCGGTTTTAGCTAGATTGCTCATGTGAAGTGATACAACATGCCACTTGTCCATTGGATCTTAGAGTGTTGTCATTCACAAGTGGATGTCCTTGGTGATATTCTCCTTGTCTCTCTTATGGTGATGGTTGTGTTGCTCAATGCCTAATGTTGGTGGCTTGACAACATGCCAATCACAACATCCCATGGTTGCATTATAACATCACAAGATTCATTTGATATGCACATATTCTTGTCAATTTCATTTGCAAGATGGCCCTTTCAACTACTTTAACTCTTTCTATGTTGATGATGTGACTCGAGTGAGCCTTGCTTGAAGGCCCTCAAATATCACAAGAATGTCCTTTTGCTCCCAAGTCACCAGTGCTCCCAATAGTTGTAGTACTATGGAAGGTGTGTCATGTACAAGCATGCTTCATCCTTCAACCTGAGTGGTTCCTACTCTCTTCTAAGGTGAAGGCAGTGGAGTGGAGCTCCTCTAGCTATTATCAAGTTCATCTCACTTTGTATCTTAGGATGCGAGGATGAGACGACTAACCCTTCCTCTTGAGAAGTTCAAGTAATGTAAATTAGGGTCACCTATGGAATAGTGTTGGATTCTCAAGCCAATTTTGTGCAGGTCTTGAGTGATACTATCTAAGCCTTAAGTATGCGTCCCCCTAGAAGTTTAGAATTGTCATGATGATCTTTCATTACCTTGCTCTTTGTCTTTGTGTTATAATAGCCTTTAGACATCTGTATTTCATTAAAAGGCAAAGAATCACATATCTTACCCTTGTGACCTCTACAGTTAAGCTATTCCCTTTGAAAGCATTCGTTGTCTATCTTGGTTCAAATGGATTAGGATAACAATCTCTTGCGCTTGTGTCTAGGTGTAACCATTTCATCTCTTAGTCATCCTCACCTCTTCTAGTGGTCCTCACTTCCGAGAGTTCTTCTCACATTCTCAGTGTCTTCTCTTAGAGGCTTTTGGCTTGAAGCACATCAATTTTACAAACTCCTCACTCCTTAGAGTTCTTCTCACATTCTTAGTGTCTTCTCTTAGGAGATTTTGGATTCAAGCACACTAGTTTTACCTCTGTATTTCATTAAGAGGCAAAGAATCACAAATCTTACCCTTGTGACCTCTACGATTGAGCTATTCCCTTAGAAAGCATTCGTTGTCTATCTTGGTTCAAATGGATTAGGATAGCAATCTCTTGAGCTTGTGTCTAGGTGTAATCGTTTCATCTCTTAGTCATCCTCACCTCTTCTAGTGGTCCTCACTCCCTAGAGTTCTTCTCACATTCTCAATGTCTTCTCTTAGAGCCTATTGGCTTGAAGCACACTAGTTTTACAAAATCCTCACTCCCTAGAGTTCTCCTCACATTCTCAATGTCTTCTCTTAGGGGCTTTTGGCTTCAAGCACACTAGTTTTACCAACTCATGTCTATGTCATGGGGGTGCTTGCTAGTGAGACTTGTGTCCCTAGAGTTCTTCTCACATTCTAAGTGTCTTCTCTTAGGGGATTTTGGCTTCAAGCACACTAATTTTACCAATTGGTATCTATGTCATGGGGGTGCTTGTTAGTGAGTGTTGTGTTTCAAGTTTTGTTCTTTACTCACGCATTGGATGACACAACAATTTGGATGCCTTGTCAAACAACTTAGATGGCACAAAGTCTTAGTAGCAATTAAAAGGCTTAGATGCCACAAGCCTTAGATGGGGACCAACATGCCATGATGATTGGATGAAAAGCATAATACCTATAAGTCACAATCGGATGCTTAAAAGGTATAAGGCTTAAGCACCGTGCTAATTTCGATGCTTTAAAAGCATTAAACATTAATAGCCATGGCAATCGAGCATATTAATCATGGCATGCTAATCATTGAGGCAATCGGACTAAAGGATCAAGTATTAATCATTGATTATGAGGTCTCAACGTCTCTAAACTATGCCAGTTCTCAAGACAAATCTATTTGTTTACATTGTTTGGACGAATCATTAATTATGAGGTCTCAATGTCTCTAAACTCAACGGATTCTCAGGACAAAACTGATTGAATGAAAAGTATAATGCCTATAGGTCAATTGGATGCTTAAAAGGCATTAGGCTTCAACACCATACTAATTTCAATGCTTTAGAAGCATAAAACTTCAATGGCCATGGCAAGTTCACATGATGAGAGAGAAAGAGAGAGAGAGAACCCGACCAGAAAGGATCTGTTTATTTAGTGCTAGATCTTTGTTGCCATCACCATTTGCCTCGCCCTGTCCATTTGCGTGGTCCTCTTCTCCAACAACTTTGCTCTTCACCCTTTATTTTGATCTGGCCGACTTTATTATTAAAGCTTTTCATTAATTTTGGAGGTGGGTCTTGGTGTTGCAGATAATTTTTGCCATAGACATGTGTATTTATTTCTCAAAAATACGAAAACTTTGTTCTTTTGCATTTCTTTTTATCTTTTTATTCGTAATGCGGTAAAAAAGTGCAACGTGAAAAACACAACTCTTTGAAGAGGTAACAACTTTTTGCATTTCTTTTTATCTTTTTATTCGTAATGCCACGAAAAATGCAATGTAGAAAACGTGACTCTTCGAACGATTTACGAAAAAACACGATTAACGATTAAGCGAACAATTTACAAATATCTTACTAGAAGGCAAACACGAACGATTTACTTTTTTTATTTTTACTTTTTCATTTAACGAGAAAAAAGATAATTAAAAAATGTTAACTAGCTACAACGAAAAAAATAATAATTACAAATGTTAACTAGCTACATCTGTAAAAAAACAATTTGTTTGTGAATCATTTTCTTTTTTAAGTTTGTGCTTAAAAAGTGCTTAAGGGCCATGGCTCACTCAAGTTGATTGACTTGAGTGGACATGGCAAGTGCAGTGAAGTCCCAAGGTCATGCTACAATAGCATAACTAATAGGGAATTGAGTACAATGAGGAGAGAGAAAGTCTGGTCCACTGCGACAGGAGAGTGAAATTATTGCCTAGTTGGCTCCTCTAATATGAGGATTGCCATATCTTCTACACTACAAGACGTTTTAAAGGGACTACATCGATTCTCCAAAGTTGTGCCCCATTAGTGGGCCCAGAGGCTAAATGAAATTGAGTTGTGCTTCCACACTTTCATTGAATCACCTAGGTCAACGGACATAGGCAAGTCTCGACTAGTGCTCTCGAAAAACCAAGGTTTTGACTCATGAGGATGAGTCATGACTTGGAAGTTATAAGCTACATGTGTAAGATTCAGCTTTCAAGAATATTTAGTGTGACTCTCAATTGAGAAAAAATTAATTTATTAAATGGTCCCTTGATAAAGTTTGAAAATTGGGAGTGGAGAGTCAAGATAAGTAGTCATGGCCTCCATCTCCCCTTCTTCTTCAACTCCTTCTTTCACTCCTCCATCTCTGAGTCGTGACTCCCCCTGCACCTTCCACTCTTCTTCAACCCCATCTCCCACTCCTGCAACTCCATCTCTCACTCCTCCATCTTCCACTACTACTCCATCTATCTCCCCCTCCTTCTTCAAACCCCTACCACTCCTGCGATCTCCCCCTCCTCCTCCAGAGGCTGTTTTCCACTCTTGCACCCACCAGCGCTGGCAGCACAACGTCCTCCTCCAGAATGCCCCTCTGCCTCCAATGCTGCCTTACTAGGCGGCTCCTCCTCCTCTTGCTCTAGCACGACGTCCTCCACGTCCTCTTGTTGCTCCAACACCCTGCCCTCTTGTTGCGCATGTAGCAATCGTCCTCTTGCGACACCTCCAATAGTCCTCTTGCGGCTCCAACGGCATTGCCTTCTCTTTCTCCACCACCACGCCCTCTTCTTACTCTAGGAGCCCATTCTCTTGTGGTGTCTCCTGCAGTCCTCCTCTTAAGGTGCCTCCAGCAGTCCTCTTGCGGCTCCTCCAGCACTATAGGCAGCTCCAAGGCTCCTCAGCGGTGTCCCCACTCCTATGATCTCCTTGAGTGCTGCAGCACGTGCCAACACTGCCTACTAGGCCATTAAAAAAAGCTTTTTGGTGATGAAATGATTTGGCTTCAATATCATTTTTGCCAACTCTAAATCTAGTTGTGGTAAAGAAGGCCTTAGAAGATAGTTAATCTTGGTATTCATTTGAGATTCTTGCGAGATTAGAAGCTTTACCTATATATACCAATGAGCACCTTAGAATATAGTTAATCTTGGTATTCATTTGAGATTCACCAACTGGAAATATGAGAGTGAGAGAGAGAGAGAGGGGAGGGGGGGGGGAGGGAGGGCCTTGCACCACTTATACCATGAATTTTGCACACGATGACTTGCTTGAATACAAGCAAAGTTGGCATTACCCACCATGCACAATCATTTGCTTGAAAGCAAGCAAAATTTGTACATCTAAGTTTGGAGTACATCATTTGGCTAGGAGCTCTTTTTTGTTTCTTCATTTTCCTCTCTCATTTGATCAAGCAACAAAGTAAGCATTGCTGATTTCATTGGGGACATGGATAGAAGAATGGATGAAAATGTTGCTAAGTATCAATTAATCTAAGCTTATATAATTGCTTACACCCCTTTTGCAATGGTCTCCAATGATCTTATGAGGAGGGCTTAATATTGATGGGGAAAACTTTTGAAATAAAAATAATAGTAATCTTAATTTTATTTTGTTTAATTGCAGAAAATGAAAGATACTCGACAAAACAACAATCAAAGGCAAACATCACTCTTAACTATACTACCAGGGTTTACATCAATGGAAGTAGAAAACTCTAAGGACTCGAATGTTCAAAGCAATGGTAGTACCTCCGAGGTAGATGCATGTATTACAGAGAATATGGATGAGGAAGAGGCAATTCATATTAAAAGAGCACGGCGTACATGGAATGAATCTTGGGCAGTTCTCTTTGAGTGGGCATGTTTTGTTAAATCACTAAGAAGAGTGTTTTGTAACATATGTAAAAATCATAAGAAGTGTAAAAGTGAGTATGGCACTACTGGTCCATTTAACATATTCAACTTAGTGCGATAAAGCAACATGCAAAATCCAAGGCACATAAGTTTGTAGGTTATGTGCAAGGTCACAATCAAAAGGCATTTGAAAATGGGTTACAAAGACAACAAGATAATGTAGATGATAGTGTGCTCTGCCTGTTTAGAGTAGCTTATTTCATTGCAAAGCATAATATGTTTTTTTTTTAATTTTTCTCCATAGTTGGAACTATTGCATTGTTGTGGTATTGAAAATGTTCCATAATACATGTATAACAACGACAAGGCTATAGCCACGTTTGTGTCTTTTATTGCTGATTCTATGAAAAATGATATTACTGACATGGTAAATGTAATAGTCCTGTGTTTTCTCCCCGTTAGGAACACCCCCCCTTTTTAATTTCAAATTTTTTTAATCAACAGTTCAAATGTTTTTAACCCCCCTCTCCCTCCCCACCGACAGCACGACGGGGAGAGAGAGAGGGAGTGGTGGCGATAGGGGGCATGCAGCCCCCAGGTGGGAAGGGTGGCCATGCCACCCACCTCCTCCCCCTCCTATATAAGGGGAGGTCCCTCCCCTCCCTCGGCTACACAGGGAGACTGCGCCCCCCCTCCCTACGTCGCCACAGCAGCTACTGCACGGGCCCCTGGGCCTTCTGTTTGAGACTTCACCCCCCCTTCGACCTGCTGCAACAGCGCCCCTGGGGCCTATGATTCAAGCCATCCTCCCCCCCTTTGATTGCCAACCAACTGCGGGCCCGTGAGGTAGAAGAAGAGAGGAGAGGGAAAGAAGAAGAGGAGGAGAGAGAGAAGAGAAAGATGAGAGAGAGAGAGAGAGAGAGAGAGAGAGAGAGAGAGAGAGAGAGAGGAGAGGAGAAGAGGGAGAGAAGAAGAAGGAGAGGGAGAGAGAAGAGAAGAAGAGGGAGAGGAGAGAAGAAGAAGGAGTGGGAGAGAGAAGGGAAGGAGGGAGAGAGAGAAGAGAAAGAGAAGTGAGAGAGAAGAGAGGGAGAAGGAGAGAGAGAAGGGAGAGGGAAGAGAAGAAGAGGGAGAGAAGGTGGAGAGAAGAAGAAGGAGAGGGTGAGAGAAGAGAAGAAGAGGAAGAAGGAGGGAGAGAGAGAAGAGGAAGAGAAGAAGTGAGAGGGAAGAAGAGAAGGAGAGGAAGAAGGGAGAGAGAAGAGAAGAAGAGGGAGAGAAGGTGAAGGAGAGAAGAAGAAGGAGAGGGTGAGAGAAGAGAAGAAGAAGAGGAAGAAGGAGGGAGAGAGAGAAGAGGAAGAGAAGAAGTGACAGGAAAGAAGAGAAGGAGAGGAAGAAGGGAGAGAGAAGAGAAGAAGAGGGAGAGAAGAAGAAGGAGAGGGAGAGAGAAGAAAAGAAGAGAGGAATTAGAGGGAGAGAAGGTGGAGAGAAGAGGAAGGAGAGGGAGAGAGAAGAGAGGAAGAGAGGAAGAGGGAGAGAAGGAGAAGAGGTAGAAGAGGAAGAGGAGAGGGAGAGAAAAAGAGAAGGAGAGAGAGAAGGGAGAAGAAGAAGAAGAAGTGAAGTAGAAAAAGAAGAAGAAGGGGAAGAAGAGAGAGAAAGAAGGAGAAGAGAAGAGGAAGAAGAGAGGGAGAGAGAGAGAGAAGGAGAGAGAAAGGAAGAGAGTTGGAGACAAGTCACCCCCTCATCGACAAAGGATTTCCTTCCCGCGACCTTTCCCTCCCGAACCGGTCATCCTGAAGGCTATTAAGGCCCGGACTACCCAAACCCCGAGTAGAAATGGCTCCCAAGAAGAAAATCGCGGGAAGCGTTGGTGCCAAAGCTACTGTTGGTACTGGTAATGCGGGAGAGGAGAGCGGAGTGACCAATGCAATAAACACCCCTATGAACACGAACCAAACCCATGTTCTTTAAGCATTATAACTAATTATGTAATATTTCTTGTGGAAGAGATGAAGGGGTTAGCTACGTGCATGGAACAAGAACGAGTCTTAGGGTTTTTTGTTTACTCTAAGCGCTAGGTTGCATGCGTGAAATGGCAGAGTATAGAATTCGCATAAGTTTATATGCATGATAGCTTTTACACACATAAAATGATAAGGTTATTGCCTTACTTCACATAAAATGATAGTTTTTTAATCAGTTCAGTGCATGAATAGTAATTTAGAATTCATGTTTCGCAATCATGATTAAAAGGAACACATGAAATGTTAGTTTCTGTTCATGAGATACACTTGCACCGTTGGACAAAAACCTAGACTTTCATATACGCAAGTCACATGTGATCCGGTGCATTAGGAATAAGTACTCGTTGCCATGAATGAAGAGAGATAAAGGTCGTTTTGGATGTACAACTATACTAAACACACCATGTGCACGATGGAAAAGGTTGATTGGAAAATGCCGCATAGAACCGCACTAAGAGAAATGGAAGGAACGCATGCATCTAGACTGTATCTTGAAGGCCTAAATGAAGAGTCCTGTGTTGCCAAGTGTATTAACCGAACTTGGTTAGAATTGGAAGAATAAAATACCTTTGGTTGGGTTCCAAATGAAGGCATGTTCGTTGCCTTGATTGTCCAGTTAATGCTTAGGTTAGGTTAGGATACCATAAGGTAAAACCCAAGGAAAAAGGGCAAGTCAAAATAAGTTAACTTACCAAGAACATTTGCTTGCGTAATCTTGTTTGAGATTATTGGGATCTCGCCAAGTCACGAACGATCCAGGATCGGATGTTGGGAGCATCCGAGAAAAAGACCCAAGATCGGATGCTGGGAGCATTCGGAGAAAAGGAGTCACACCTTAGCAAGTTGGTCATACAAACGACTTCCGAAATGCTTGTGATTGTACACTTAGGTACATTATTTGATCTCTTTGCTCAAGGAACTAATTCAAGGAAAAAAGCCTGGAGGGAGAGGCGAGAACAGTTACATTCGACTGTCTGCCTGGCCCTATCCAAGGGGGTTGTGTCAAAACATAATGTGGTAGGTAATTAGATAACTAAAGCAAACTGAGGAAAGTGCGGTGGACGTGACTTAGGTCCGTCCTACGGAAGGGTGGTCCCGATTAGCTGGGAACTTTTCTCAAAGGATGAGATAATAAGACTATGAAGACCTAGTGTCAATAGATGTAGAATCCCAGTTTATTCTGTTCTAGGGGAAAGGAATGGGACTATGCCATATGGCAGAGAGGTTGAGCTTCGCATCCCTCTCGTTTTCCATTCTCCCTGAACCAAGTGCAGCATGAATCCGCTTCGACTCTGTTGTTCCTACGCAAAGTGGTACATTTGGAGCTCGACGCTAGCTTCTTCCTAGAGACTTTGCTGATAGGAAAGGAACCCTGACCTCAGGTCAATCCCAAATGGGAATGGCCGGACACTTTTGCTCGGGGCAGACTTGGGAAGACCTAGATCGCAAACCCTGTGTCATTCCTTGCGAGTGCCAGGCGAAGCCTTCTAGACCCTCCTCCCGATGGGCTGCTAAGACGTGTTCCACAAGTAGATAAGCGAACATGTTACAATAAAGCAATCTTCTTTCTTTGGGCTATATGTAGATGAATCTACGGATGTCTTAGCTACTTTGCATATGATTGTGTATGTTAGCTACATGTGGAGAAATGAGCCACATGTTTCTTTTCTTGGTTTGCCAGAAGTATATGACAAGTCAGCAAAAGGATTGTATGCATTGCTTTTAGAATTTTTCGCAAAACATGGAGTTGATGTGTCAAAGATGGTTAGTTTTGGATCAGATGGTGCATCAATAATGGTGGGAATAGAAAATGGCCTTACTAATATGTTAAAAATGCACTCTATTTCTTATGCAATCCATTGTGTTGCACATTGAGTGCATCTATGTGTAGGTAATGTAATGAGGGGAAGTGAAATTGCATGCAAAGTAGATATGATTCTTAATGAAATTGGTACCTTCATAAAACAAAGTCCTTCACATATAAAAATATTAGAACAATTAGAGCAAGAGTTTGATTGTTCTCCACTGTATGTAAAGAACATTCATAAAATCAGATGGCTAAGCCAGCACAAAGTTCTTCAAACCATTTGTGAGGTTTTTGAGCCACTTTTGGAATTTTTGCACGTTCAAAATCCATCTCTTTATGAGCAGGTATCGTGCTTTGAGTTTGTTTACATCGTGTATTTTCTTACTGATTTGTTGGAACATGTATCACATTTGAGCTACACATTTCAAAGTGATTTCGTGGATGTCACAACCATTCCTAGTATTATTAATGCTACTATTGGAGCCATTGAGTTAGAGTTTATTATTGATCCAATTGTGGATGTTAATGCATGGAATCATGATAGCAAAGGATATCTTATGATTCCCGATTATGGCTCTAAGATAGGTCACTTGGCATCTTTCAGATCATCTATGAAAGGTTATTGTTTTTGTGGTGTGAAGCTACAAAGATGTGCAATAGGGATTGATTTGCATATTGCTCTTACTTTTCAAAAAGAGTATTTCTCTCAATTGTTGGGTGCTTTGAGGGAGAGGTTTGAAGACAACTCCATCTTGAAGAACTTGAACATATTATGTCCCTCTTCCTTCCTTGTTGGACAACTTTTTAAGATGTATGGGATTGAAGAAGTGAATGCCTTGATTGACTTTTATGCATCTCCTAAAACAATTGATAGTCATGTATACGAAGGTGTGGTTGATGGTATGAGCTTGAGGAGGGAATTTCACATTTTCAAAGTCCAAGGTTCCTTAGATTGGAAAAACCTAGCTTTAAAAGATACTTGGACTCGAGTTAGTTTCAATCCAGTGCTATGCGAGAAGTATCAAAACTTATTAAGGCTTAGTTAAATTGCATTATTACAGTGTTCAACCCACTGCCATTTGTGAAAGAGGCTTTTCCGTTCAAAACCTAATAAAGACATGCAATAGAAATCAGCTAGATACAATAGATATGAAAGCTTTAATGATGATCTCTATTGAGGGTGGTACTCTACAAGAAATGAACTTTACTAGAGCAATTAAAGCATGGAAAAATTACAAAACATCAAGGCATATCTATGGTGCTCCTCAATCTTAATTTGTGAGGTTTTTAATGTTGTATAGTTTGTTATATTTAATTTCATGTTATTTTAAAGTATACTTATGTAACTATTACTTACGTTTGAGCTTTCAAATTATGTATTTTACCAGTGTGGACTTGCTCACCGATTGGCTTCTTCATCTCCTACTTAATTGTTGAGTCTTGCCATTCTCTTTACACATGTTTGAGATATTTAAAAAGTTGTTTTAAAGCTAACATAACCTCTCTTTTTTATGTGCAGGTGATGCCTTTTTGCTTGAAGATGACTCTTAACATGGAATTTTGGGACATCCGTGTGTCTTACTTTGTATAAGAGAATTTGCATGTGGACTATGTGACTCATCCAATGTCAAAGGACAATAGTTAAACTTCTAGTATACACTTGATATAGCTTCAAGGTAGTAGCTTCTTTTTTAGTACAAATAGAGCTACCTTGTGGGATTCATTGGCTTTCTCTCTATTATCTTAGATCCGTGTTTGTCATTGAGAAAGCCAACTATAACACAAAAACACCTTATTTTATGATTAGCTCTATCTTGCAAATTAAAATTTTTAGAATGCAAGATTATTTGGCACAAGGTTGTTGATAATTAGATTATGAATTTGAATGTAAAATACCTCAAATTTTTAAGGAATAAATTTGTGAATTATAAATATTAAGAAAAAATTGCATTTTCACATGTTAAAAGGTTTTTATGTTTAAAGGTTTTTTGTACTACCTATAAAAAATATTTTTCGTGAACCCGGGTCCCGACTCAGAACCGGCAGGCCTTTAATGACTCCCGGCTTCTGGTCTCACGAAATTGTCAGCCTGGTGGCACAGTTCTGTCTTAGTTTCGAAGGCGGAAGACCAACATGAAGAAGACGATCCTGCAGAATGTCATTTCGGGAAGCTTTGCTGCAGATCCTTTTAGCTTGCCTAGAAAATTTATCAACACACATGCGGCATCATTCTCCCGATTCTGGGTTTTCTGTTCTTCTGGTTCTCTCTTTCGTTTTAGCGGACGGTTATCGAGTGATAATATTTTTACATCTTATCCTGACATTGCAGATACGTCAGGATTGTGAGCAGCAGCAGCAGGCGAGGGTCATTGGCATTAACAAGCATTCCCATGGAGCCTCTGTTGATCGTGATCGTCAATGTATGGCTCATAAGCTTGAAGCTCATCCAGTCTTTACCGAAATACATGTGTTGCTCTTTGGAAAGGATGACATGACTGCTATGACTGTAGCATAGTGTTTTGTGCTGCAGCATGGCTTTTTCTGCATGAAGCCAACGGATGCAAACAAAGCTTCACTCGAGGCTCTTGGCCTTCACGAAAACCACATCAATATGTTTACCTAGAGTTTTCTGCACAAGCTCGTGCTCTGAGATGGTAGACCAACAGTTCAACATATGGAACGGTATCCTGGACAGGTTAAATAGGGTTGAGAATGGCACCAATTCTTATTCATGCAACTTGAAATTACAAGTTGACTGCACTTCAGCAAACCTGTCAGATGTCAAGCTCATACATAAGCGAATAGTGTCCAGTGGGCATGAAAAAGATAAGCTCATTGGAGATCTGCTCCTGCAGCTCTTCATTAAATATGAAGGACTAGAAGATGCACAATGGTGTTTTGACACGATGGATGATCGGAGCATCTTTGCGTGGAATTTCATTTGTCAGGCGTACGCTCGACACGGCCATGGAAGCAAAACACTTATCCTTTTTGAGCAGATGCAGCAGGAGGCAGTAAACCCAAACAGGCTTACATTCATGGCTATGGTTGCAGCATGCTCCTGTGAACCCCTCTTAAAAGAGGGAAGGCAAATGCATGCACGGATCAAAGGCAGCAACTTTGATTCAGACGTAGTTCTTGGAAACGCTCTCATAAGTATGTATGGCAAATGCAGGATGTCCAATGACGCCCAAAAGGCCTTTGATGAAATGCACCAACAAAATGAAACTTCTTGGAGTGTCATGATTGCAGTATACAAAAAACAGGGTAAGGCAAAGGAAGCTCTGAGTCTTTATCATCAAATGTGGGGCAAAGCAATGATACCAAACGGGTTTTCATACGTAAGTGCCTTTGATGCATGTGCTACTGAGGGTGCATTGATTGAAGGCAAGCGTATTCACACTTGCCTGATGAGCCACCTTTGCGACATAGATGTTTTTCTTGGGACAGCCATTGTGAGTATGTATGGTGAGTGTGGCTGCCCACAGGTTGCTCGAATGGTGTTTGATGGGTTGCCTGAGCGGAATGCCATAACATGGAATGCCATGTTTACAGTATATTCCCAGCAAGTTCTTTGTGAGGAAGCAAATTGGCTATTTCAGCAAATGAAGTTGGAGGGTGTCTACTGGAATGAGGTGACCTGTGTCAGCATCTTGAGAATGTGTACAAGCTTGATTGAGGGCAAGCAGGTGCACATGCAAATCATACATCAGACATTTGAGAAGAATGTGATTGTAGCAACAGCTCTTGTTAACATGTATAGCAAGTATAGTAGCCTGAAAATGGCAGAAAGTGTGTTTGAAAAGGTGAAAGTTCGAGATACAATCCTATGGACTGCCATGATTGGAGCCTATACACAGCACGGGGATGGGAAAAAGGCTATTCAGCTGTCTGAGCAAATGCAACAGGAAGGGATGCTTCTTGATAATGTAACCATTGTAAATATCCTTGAAGCATGTGGCAATGTAGCAGCGTTGCCCAAGGGAAAGCAAGCACACACATTTTTGGCACACTTTGGATGTATTGAAGATGTAATCATAGCAACAGCACTAATAGATATGTATGGTAAGTGTGGTAGGTTCGAGTACTCCCGAAAAGTATTTGAGGAAATATTGCTACCAAATGTGATTTCATGGAATGCTTTGATGGCAGCATATGTGCAGCAGGACCATGACAGAAATGCCATTCAGCTTTTCTCTGAAATGCAGCAGAAAGGAGTGATGGCAGATAAGGTGACTCTAATCAACATTCTTACTGCCTGCGCCAACCAATCTAGTCTTCTGGAAGGGAAGTGTAAATGTGTTCATGCACTGCATTGTGGTTTTGAAGTAGATGTTGTTCTTGCTACGGCCCTTGTCAACATGTACAGCAAATGTGGGGATCTTGAGGCTGCACTAGAGATGTTTGATCTGATGCCTAAACGCAATGCGATAGCATGGAATGCCATGATTGCAGCCTGCTCACAACATGGTAAAGGAAAGGAAGCTCTGCAGTGTTTTGAACAAATGCAGGGAGAAAAGATTTTGCCTAATGCGGCTACTTTTGTGAATGTGCTTTCTGCATGTAGCCATACTGGGTTAGTAGATGAAGGCAAAAACTGCTGGATCTCCATGCAGCTAGATTATGGCCTAACTCCTGCCGAAGAACATTATAACTGTGCCGTCGATCTACTGGGGCGAGCAGGGCTATTGGATGAGGCCGAGAATCTTATTAAAAAGATGCCATTGCAGCCCTCTCTGGTATCACAAATGACATTGCTTGGGTCTTGTCGTTATCAAACAGATGTAGACAGAGGAGAAAGGGTTGCAAATCACATGTTCCAATTCTATCCAGACTATGAATCACCATATATAGCACTCTCATACCTCTATTCTTTGGTTGGCAGAGAGGAGGATGCAGAGAATGTTTGGAAAAGGATGAAGACAAAAGGTTATCATGAATTACCTGACGCTTGCTATGCAGCAGAGTCAATGCTAGGCACTCTAGCTTGGTGAGGGTCTGTAGAGGTTAACACTGACAGATGCTAAACCAACTTGTAAGCATCATTGCTTACAACATGGCGAAACGAAGGAAGCGCTGCAGTATTTTGCTCAAATGCAGAGGTAAGGCTTTTTGGACTGACGAGGCTACTTTTGTGAATGTCCTGTTGGATCTCCTTGCAGCAAGATCATCCATGGCTTAATACCTGCAGAAGAATATTATGAATGTGCATTTCATAAACAATTGGTGGGGCAGAGAATTTTATCAAAGGTATCTCACATGGGGACTGATGGTACCAAAAAGACGAGGACTGCATAGAACTGGTTGAAGATAGCATGTTCTGGTTCTATCCAAATGTAATACTTAAGGTTATCATGAATTACCCGGTGTCCATTCTACTCCAGAGTCAATTCTAGACTCTTTAGTTACGAGTATTCCAATCTGCCTTGTGCAGTTCCTTAGAATGCTGGTGCTGACACAATGGTTGGCTCATGAGAACCCTTTCTACATTTTGCAGAGGTTCTATAAGTATACCAACCCTGCCAATTGAGTACTTGTCAAAGCTTCAAATTTGCAGATGTTGAGAAGGTTTGTTGGCTTCAATGTCAGTGTAACAAGCGGGATACACGAGAACTAGGGGTTAGACACCTAGTCACATTGATCGGGGTATATAAGGTGTAAAACACCTAGTTTAGGGCATCTAGATATTATCAAGAATATACTCTTTGCCTTCATCTCTAGCTTCTATGGCTTCCTTCTTTTCTCTCCCCTATTTTTTGTCTTTCTCTCTCCTCTTCTAGTTTTTCTTCTTCCTTATCTCTCTCTCTCTTCAACTCATTCTCCTCTCTCCTCAGCTTCACTCATTACAAGTGGTATCAAAGCATCATACTTTGGCCTTTTTTTTCTTTCCTCTTTCTCCATCTAGTTCTTTTTTCAAATTTGAAATCCCAGTAACTCAGATCACAGGTATAGGTACAGCAAGAAGGACCACAATTAGTTACAGTTTTTTTGAGCAAGTAGGAGCTATGTTTGGAGGCTTAGACATATGTGGAGATAATATGGCTAACTTAGCAGGTCGTCACTCCTTTTTATGTAAATTATAAGGATTCTAGGACCGAAATTGGAGACTCAGAAGTTAGAAAATGACAAAAATCTCATTTGCTTTTTGTTCTAGCTCCATTTTCTCTCCTCTTGTAAGTTGCCATGGTTGCTAGTTTCAAGAAGCTCTAAGAACTTGCTCTAGCTTGTCCCAAATCACCAACTAGCATTGGAACTCCATTCCTTGCATTATGGGCTTGAGATAAAGGAGTGAAGTGGTTGATTGCTACCTTTTGAGGCTTGCAAGGCAGCCCTCACAAATTTCAATGCATTTTGTGCTTGGCTGCTCTTGTTGCCCCCGGCCCTCTTACTGTCCTCTTATTGCTCACTAGAGCTCTTGGCCATCCTTGGGCACTTCTTCAACACTCTTCCTCTTCCTCTTCTGACATTCTTGGTCGCCTTGGAGCAAACATTGGAAGATTTAGATAGTTTGGATACTCATGAATTCTTCATGTGGAGTTATCTTAACCATGAAAGCTTAGCTCAAGCCTTTTCACCTTTGAAATCTCAGGTCTCAAGAGCTCTTTTAGACATTCTTGATCTCTCTTACTTGGATTGAAGACATGGAGCTCAGTATGCCGGGATTTTTAGTGGGCAGTAATGGAAGCTTCCATGATTTAAAAAAGTATATTTGCTTTTCTACACTTGGAAGGATTTACCCACACATAGTGACACTATATCAATTGAGAAAATCATTAATTTATTCATTGGAAAGACTTTAAAATGCATATGGTTCAAGTATTTGTATCCCCCATAGAAAAAGAGAATTTGACAAGACGATGGTACACTCTTGACCAATGTATTCTCATTATACGAGAGTACACAAATTAGTTTATGAACTTGACCATGTATGTGGAGAGCATTAGTGATGATACTGAATTGCACAAGTACATCTATGGGCAACAACCAAGCCTACTGGCAGATGTCATAGCTCAAAAGTCTACTACACTATTTGATGCAATTGAATTGGCTAAAAGATATACAAGAAAGTACTGTAAGAATGAGAGTTTTCAACAAGATTATGGACATCCTCGCACCCCATTGAGGTTAACCCAATATGGGGGTGGTTGTAGAGGCAATTCCTTACCTAATAGTAGCTCAAAAATACCTAATTGCTCCCCCTTTCATGCTAAAAGAAAACATGGCATCTTTGGGACAATACTTGGCTCTAATGGTGAGAGCAAATATGTTGAAAATAGACACTACACTGCATCACCCTCGAATGGTTCAAGTGGCCAAATGTTCATTTCTCTAGATGTTGTAAAGGAACGGAAAGAAAAAGATCTATGATTTAAATGTGGCGACAAGTATATAGCTAACCATGCTTCCAAATGCACTTACAAGAGACAACTAAGGTCAAGGTTCATACCATGTATGTAATTGAAGATTGACACAATGATGATGAAGAATTACCCGTTGAAAATAAAGAGCCTATTAAGGATGTGGACCAAGAGCAATTCTATGACTTAGAGGATGGGTTTCCCTTTTACCTAGGTGGTTGCCCATCCCATGCTCTTGATTTGACATCCCACCCCACTACCATCTCCCTTTGCTCCATCTCCCTAGATGCTTGGATTGGTTCTAATAGCCCCAATACCATGTGCATTCAAGGAAGTGTTAATGAATGAATCTAGTGTAATAAATGAATGAGTCTAAGCTTGAATGCACTAGTTCATTCATTACACTAGTGTATTGAAGCTCACTCTCCTCTCTCTTCTCTACATGTATTTCCTGATGGTTTTGTGATTTGGCCTAGATACATGGATACACATTTATCCCGTGGACTATGGTGTGCCAGTGGTTAGCTTTGCACATCCTCATACCAATTGTAGATAGAGACATATTATCACAATAGATTTCCTTGTCCTCGTGGGTTGGATTTGCTAGCTTGCCAGCTTGAGCCAAAAACTAAGTAGCACTACATATATTGATGCTCAGTATACTATGAGATCAGTGTTGAGTGCTTTCATTGTTTATTTTGAGAGGAATTTGGACCATTATTTAAGAGGGTGATGGACTTTCAAGATCACCATTTCCTTGGACTTTTCCTTTTGGAGCTGCACTGCGACGCGTGGAGATTTTTCCTTAGTATCCTAAGAAAGGTAGCTTGGGGATCCATGACGATGCTCAACTCGTAGTTCCATCATATGGAGTCACCTTAGATAGAACCATTGAGAGATGGAGCACTTAAGACTCAAGTTTCTTGCGATGGTCTTGTAAATCCTTTCATCATAGATACTCTTGATGAATGCTTTAATAACAACCTTGGCAGTGGATATTTCTACAACAATCATGATTTTCTTTAAAATGTTTTTTACATTTGATATAATGTCACATACTCTCCTCTTCTTGTTGCTCAATATTCATTAGTCAAGTGATGAGGTTATCACTATAACTAGCTTTTGCGAAGTGCTTGATAATGATATTTTTTAAGCAATGTGAATGCGGCTTTTTTGGTGGCATCAATCCTAATGAATCAAGTTCATCCCCTCTTTTTCTAGGTATAATATGAATGCTTGTGTCTACTTAATGTCACCCTGTAACATGGCTCACTTTATAGACTTGCTCAAACTATTCAACAAAGCTATAAGGATCGTCCCCAACCTATACTTGTCCAATTGCTTGGCCACAAGAGGGATCTTTGCTCGATCCTTTGTTCTTGGTGTATTTTCCATCCCAATCGAGAGGGTTTAAATTATGTGAGTATCTCGTTGACACATGTTTGTGTGGTCAAATTCACATCATTGCATAAGATTTGATAACAAATTATGTGAGGAACTTATGGCTCTAGCATTCAATAATATCCTTTGGATATCCATTTCTACTTGCACAATTACAAGTTATCTTGTATCACTATTGATGTCCATCAATTGATTAAGAGTGTTTATACCTTTTTCCTGCAACTCTACAAGCTTCCATTCCATGGCCTCACGGATCATATTTGAGACATTGAAGTCAACAACATGGTGAAAGGTGCAATGATAGTCTAAATTTTATTCGAGGCTCCTCCCAAGATTTTGGTTATTCCCATTGTGCTAGGTGCAGTGGCTATGGTCCCTAAGTTTACTAGTTCAATGACTTGGTTCATGAGATCATGGACAAGGATGTTCTCGGTCACATTAATTGGCCTACTAGGATTGGGTCTTTGCTTGTTGTGAAAGATGGAAGCTCAAGTCTGCTTCTCAAGCGCATGTCCCCATGTGGAGGTTGTTAAGTCTTAGGTCTCCCTTTTGATGATTGAAGTGTTTCTCAAGTTTCCAGTTTTTTGTTTTCACTAGGTTTTGCTATCTAATCAAGTTCCTTTGGCTTTGACCAATGGTTTTCTATTGACTATCTTAAGCAAAGGTTATACTTTTTTAAATTTCAAATCATGTTCAAGTGTGTTCAAGTACACTAAGCACAAGTATACATATTCTCTCTTTCCAAACAATTGTGAATTCATAAAATAAACAACTTTATTATACCTTTAGATAGTTAAGATACAAGTGAATGATATTGTTTTAATGTCTAGTAGTGTATTTTTGCACCTTAGACTAGTGCGCAGATCGGACGCAGGTAGCTCACGTAGTGAATTCCCAAAGGTCCCCAAGAACAAAGCACTCTACTTTTTAGCACAAAAACCAATGTAAGAACAAGCACGACATGAGACAAGAGACAAATTGGGTTCAATCTCCCCCATGCCTTGTGTGAGCGCTTCACAAAGCATGTATTTAATGTATATTTCCAATCTTTATGCTCAAAAATAGCCCAATTACAAAAATATGACAAGCTTTTAGCTTTTGAGTTTGCTTTCTACCAAAAATAAGAAAATAAAGCTAATGGACGGTGCCCATAGTGTCTGGCACGCCCGATCTCAATGTCCAAATAAAAATAACATATTCAGGCGCATAAGCGCATACAAAATAATAATAAATAATCGATGTCTCTATAGACATAATCAAAATATAGGCGTGGCGCCTATCAAAATATAGTCGAAAACCCGCTAGACTCCAATGCTTTCCTCCGCCACTGCTGCTATCTCTACACATCAACTGAAGCATTCACAATCGTTAGTAAAATAACACAATTAAACCGACAAAAGTGAATACCTAGCAGTCTTCAGCTACATAAATAAATCAACTGGTTAGAAATAAATCCTAACCTTAATTTATTACGAGTGCGCACTCTAAACTCATAAACGTTTATTAATTTAATATGCATTTTGCGGAATCACCCGCTATGGAATCACCCATGTACACACTAAATTAATGAAACGCCCGAAAAGGACAGGCGTCCCCATCAACTTCTCGCACAAAGAATCCTCTTTGCGTATGAGCCCCGGTCATCTAAGTTTACGGAATCCACCGTAAAACCTCACGGAATCCACCGTGGAATATGCCTCCTGGCATCATACCCCCGGGGTGGGATAGCAATTGACTTCAATTGCTATTAGCTCAATGTGGAGCTAACAGAGTGGGGAAAGCATTTAGGTCTCTAGCGTGCATCCATTGTGCTTCCTCTACAGGATGGTTCTTAAATTTCACTAGATATCTAGAATACCTTCGGCCAGTTCTAGTGGTCATATAGTCAGTGTCTATAATGGCTTCTGGTTCAAGTATTTCAGTCTCTTCTTCTAGTAAAGGTGGGTTTTCATAGACAGGGTGGATAGGTAGTTGTCCTCTAAATGGTCTCAATAAACTAATATGAAATGTATTATGAATTTTCCAATGAGATGGCAGTTCTAACTTGAATGCATTGTCATTAATCTTATGAATGATTCTAAATGGTCCGTAGAATCTAGGGGCTAATTTGACAACTGGATGTCTATCTACACTTTGCAGTCTACGCTTTTCTATTCTAAGCCAAACATAATCATCAACTTTGAAATTCATGGCTTGTCTTTTCTTGTTGGCTTGTTTGGTATATGATTGTTGGGCTTTAGCAATCATATCCTTTACCTCATCAAAAATAGTGTTATGCATAACAGCAATATCATCGGCACTTTGTATTCTATTAGACAAAGATGCAACAGGTGTAGATAATCTATGTCCATAAATAACTTCAAAAGGTGCTTTCTTTGTAGATGTGTGCGGTGTATTATTGTAAGCAAACTGTAATAAATGCAAATGAGTATCCCATGTTTGAGGTTTAGAGATAGTGTATGCACGTAAAAGATCTAAAATAGTGCTATTTGTGGCTTCTGTTTGTCCATTTGTTTTTGGATGAAATGCAGATGAAAAATCAATCTTTGTGCCTAGATTTGCAAACAGTGTAATCCAAAGTTTTCAAAAATCATTGTGCTGCTTGTGATGCTGTTAAAGTTTTCTTACATGCAATGAAATATGCTTGCTTACTAAATCTATCTACAATTGTCCAAATCATGTCATGGTTAGATTTAGTATTTGGTAAGCCAGTAATGAAATCCATAGATATATGTTCCCAAGGTTTAGATGGAATAGATAAAGGCATTAATAACCCATACTGTTTACCATGATGTCTTTTTATTCTTTGACAAATCAAACATTCAGAAACAAAATTAGACACATCTGCATCCATATGCGGCCAATAAAAATCTTCAGTTAACATGCGTAATGTAGAAATGATACCTCTATGACCTTGATATGGGGGACAATGAATTTCATTCAAAACAAAAGATCGGAATGGAATAGTAACACACAGTCTCTTTTCAAAGAACATGAATCCATCATTATATGACAATGAATCAACAGGAATGAAATTATTTTGAACTAATTTTTGCCAATCAGAATGAAAAGTAATATCCTGGTGATATGTGTCTTTCATAGCAATTAAAGAATCAAAAGATATGATAGAAATGTTATGAATTGCAGGTCTTCTACTCAATGCATCAGCAACTACATTTTCTTTTCCAGGTTGGTATTGAATGATAGGATGGAAACTTTGAATGAATGAAGCCCATTTGATATGGCGGTCAGAAATTTGGGGTTGGCTAAGTAGATGTCTAATGCTTTGCTGGTCAGTCTTTATCATGAATTCTGAACCCATTAAATAATGCTTCCATTGTTTTAATGCTTGTACAACTGCTAAGAGTTCCTTGTCATAAGTGGAATATTTGAGCTCAGAGGGTTTCAGTTTAGAACTAGAATATGCTATTGGATGGTTGTCTTGCATTAGCACGGCTTCTATTCCTGATCCGCTAGCATCAGTCACAACTAAAAAGAATGGTCTATTAAAGTCAGGCAATTGTAGGACAGGGGCATTGGTCAATGCACGTTTAAGTAAATCAAAGGATTTCTGCTGGTTTTCAGTCCATTGATAAACAATGCCTTTCTTAAGAAGTTTGGTCAGTGGTAAAGCAAGTAATGAGAAATTACGTACAAACTTCCTATAGAAACTAGCAAGACCAAGGAATGAACGTAGTTCATGTACATTTTTAGGAATAGGCCAATGCAATATTGCGTCAATTTTCTTAGGATCAACTTTTATTCCTTCTTCTGATACAATATGACCTAGATATTCTATTTCTGTCTTAAAGAATTCACTCTTGTCAGGATTTGCAAACAATTGATTTTCTTTCAGTAATTGAAAAACTAATGATAAATGCTCATAATGCTCTTTTTCACTTTGACTGAATACTAAAATATCATCAAAGAAAACAATCACACAATACTGATATTTTAGAAAAATACGGTTCATCATTCTACTGAAAGTAGCAGGTGCATTAGTTAATCCGAATGGCATAACTAAGAATTCGTAATGGCCAAACTGTGTCCTGAATGCAGTCTTAAATATGTCGGATCTATCTAGCCTCACCTGATGATATCCAGATTTAAGGTCAATTTTACTAAATATAGAAGATCCTTGCAGTTTGTCCATAAGGTCATTAACTCTAGGTATAGGATACCTATTCTTTACAGTGATCTTGTTTAATGCTCGGTAGTCAATACACATCCGATAAGTATTATTCTTTTTCTTGACTAAGAGCACAGGTGCACCGAATGAAGAACTGCTAGGTCGAATTAAAACTCTATTTAGTAATTCTTCTACTTGACTCTGGATTTCTTTTTGCTCTATTTGATTGTGCCTATATGGGGCTTTGCAAGGTGGTTGTGTGCCAGGTATTAGGTCAATCTTATGGTCTTCTGGACGTGATGGAGGTAAACCTGGTGGTAGGTCTTCTGCAAAACAGTCCTTAAAATATGCAAGAAATTCCTTATGCCTAGGGTGCATATGAGTTTCTTTGGCGTGCAATTCATTCACCCAAATGAGATATGATTTAGTGTTCTTGCGTAGTGCACGTTTTGCTTGAGTATGCGAAAGCAGTGGAAACATATGAGATGCATGCATACCAAATAATGTAATAGATTTTCCTTGAAAATTAATATTCATTGTGTGTGTGGAATAATCTATATTGGGATTATGTTGGTGTCTCCATGGCATTCCTAGAATAATGTCGCTAGACTGTAATGGGACAACAAAGAAATTTCTTCTTTCAATATATGGACCAATTTGAATTTCTAAATTTTGAACTTCTTGTGTGCCATTGTACCTAGTACCTAAAAATGCAGCTTTTATGCGATAGTGCGTAGGTACTGTATGTAATTTCAATTCCTTTACCAATTTTGCTGAAATAAAGTCATGGGTACTACCGTCATCATGCAATATAATTCTTTCTTTTCCATGCACCATACATTTCATAGTCAATAATGAATGTAAAGTAGGCATACCTGGTAAAGTGTCGGAAGTAGTAGTAGGATCATCTTCTTCTTCAGTGAAATCCGGCATATCCTCATGCTCGTCTTCGTCCATAGCTCCAAGGTAGTTGATATGTGCTAATGGCTTCTTTGAATGACAATTTGCTGCGAGATGGCCTGGCTGGTGACACTTGTAGCATACGATGGGCTTGGCTTTGGTCACATTATTTGCAATGGCTGGGAGTCTGGGTATATTTGGATTTGCTTGTTGGATAGGCTTAGGATTTGGATTGACAGTGGATGGTAATGCAGGTGGTTTAGGCCAATTCTTGCGAAAAGATGGTGATGAAAAACGACCTGGATTAAACCTTCTGAAATTGGAATTGAATTGTTTAGATCCATAATTACCGTTTGCCTGGAATGGCTGTGGTCGTCGATCTCTTCCGCGTAACTTATCTTCAGTGTCGTGAGCTAAGGAGATAGCATCTTCAAGGGTAGCAGGCTTGAACATATTCACCTCAGCGTAGTAATGTCCAAGAAGTCCAGACATATACTTCCGCTTATGTGTCATCTCTGGTACGTCTTCAAGCATGCGTAACTGTAGGAGTGCATTCCAAAAACGCTCTGTATACTGTGGAATAGGCTCACGGTCGCGTTGTTGCAGTAAATCCCATTGCTTGATAGCCTTCTCATGAAATTGCGGTGGTAGGAAATTTTGCATGAACTTCTTCTTGAAATCTTCCCATGTAGCAGGACATTCTATGCTCTTGCGGACTACAGTCCACCAAAGTGATGCTCTATCTATCAGATGATTAGTAACACACTTGATTTTATCTTTCTCAGGATAAGTTTCCTCATGGAAATAGTCATCAAATTGGCTAATGAATGATAAAACAGTCTTTCCTTCTCTTATGCCATTGAAAGTGCGAAACTTGAAACTTCGTTTACTTATCTTGGATTCCTTGCGAATGGTTTGTGCTTCAAGAGTGGCGTCGATGGTACGGCGAATCAGATCTTCAGCTTGAGGTTCTTCTTTATCAGTGGACGCTCCTTGTAGCTTTGTCAATTGCGCTTGCAAGGCTTGCCTAGCTCTTCGCTCTTCGTCCAATTGTAACATGATAAGATCCAGCTTTTGTTCCATGGTAGGCTCAGGTAGGTCGTCTTCAGCCATAGGATCATCCATATGTGGGGTAGTCATCCTGTAAAACTCAACAAACCTTTCTCACTCAAAATCAGTTAGCGGGATGAGCGTAGCTCAAATTTGGGGTTACAAGGCTATGTATTTTTGGGTATTTTCTTCTTCAATTTTCAGAAATTCTGAAATATTTCTGTCTCCGTTTGCTGAAAGTACTTCAACGAACTTGCAGATAGGTAAAACAGCTTGCTGCGAACAACTTTTCAGTTCTGAGTTTTTGCAAACGAACAAGTCTTCTATGAGTTTCGAGCGTTAGTCAGTTCTGATTTAGTCTGACTTGCAGAGTTGCAGACTTAACAGACTTGCAGGGTTGTTGACTTGCTGGACTTAGCCGACTTGCAGAACTTGCAGGACTTGATTAGTGTCGACTTGCGAAACTTGACTTCTGATGCGCAGGACCCGGAGTTTACAGACTTGTTTGCCTTCACTGACTTGCAGAGTTTGAAGTAACTTAAGCTTAATTAGTTAAGCTTAAGCTAATAAGCTTAAGAAACAGGCCGCCGTTTTTGAATCGGGGGGGGGGGGGGGGGGCCGTTTTGACTGCGCGCGATTTTCGGGCTGATCCTCCTCTTGCCACGATTTGACGATTTGAAGCTAATAAGCTTCTTTAATACCCTTAAGCTTTATAATTAAGCTTTTGATTAATAGGATTAAGAGCTTTTCTCACAGTTTCTTCACGACTTGTATGTGAGGATGTAGGAGTGGTCCTCCGCCGACAGAGAGTGGTCCTTCGCGATCTGACAGTGGAAATAGGGGTTCTTGATCGCCAGAAGTCTGCCTGTATCGACGGTTCGTGATGAGATTGACTGTAGAGGCCGTTTGTTCCTGGAGCTCCGCCTTCGCCCGAGATTGGTAGCGATTGGAAGCCCTTGATCTCTGCTCTGCTCTGATACCACTGGTGCGCAGATCGAACGCAGGTAGCTCACGTAGTGAATTCCCAAAGGTCCCCAAGAACAAAGCACTCTACTTTTTAGCACAAAAACCAATGTAAAAGCAAGCACGACATGAGACAAGAGACAAATTGGGTTCAATCTCCCCCATGCCTTGTGTGAGCGCTTCACAAAGCATGTATTTAATGTATATTTCCAATCTTTATGCTAAAAAATAGCCCAATTACAAAAATATGACAAGCTTTTAGCTTTTGAGTTTGCTTTCTACCAAAAATAAGAAAATAAAGCTAATGGACGGTGCCCATAGTGTCTGGCACGCCCGATCTCAATGTCCAAATAAAAATAACATATCCAGGCGCATAAGCGCATACAAAATAATAATAAATAATCGATGTCTCTATAGACATAATCAAAATATAGGCGTGGCGCCTATCAAAATATAGTCGAAAACCCGCTAGACTCCAATGCTTTCCTCCGCCACTGCTGCTATCTCTACACATCAACTGAAGCATTCACAATCGTTAGTAAAATAACACAATTAAACCGACAAAAGTGAATACCTAGCAGTCTTCAGCTACATAAATAAATCAACTGGTTAGAAATAAATCCTAACCTTAATTTATTACGAGTGCGCACTCTAAACTCATAAACGTTTATTAATTTAATATGCATTTTGCGGAATCACCCGCTATGGAATCACCCATGTACACACTAAATTAATGAAACGCCCGAAAAGGACAGGCGTCCCCATCAACTTCTCGCACAAAGAATCCTCTTTGCGTATGAGCCCCGGTCATCTAAGTTTACGGAATCCACCGTAAAACCTCACGGAATCCACCGTGGAATATGCCTCCTGGCATCATAGACATCCAAGAAACATCACCTTCGGAAAAGGTGAAGATATAGCTAGAGATGGACTTCTTACTATCCGTATGTCTTGTATAATCTAATTCAATGTAGCCCATGACTCCAGTATCGTGGTAGCCATAGCAAATATACAAGTTTGCAGTGCCTTAAGGTATCTCATGATACCCTTCATAGCATCCCAATGTTGTTGGGCCAAGTGTTTCCATATAACGAGTCATAATTCCCATTGCAAATGCTATGTCAAGTCTAGTGGCTATCATGGCATACATCAAGCTATCCATTGTGGATGTATACAAAAACTTGGCTCTCTCATCATTTGACTAGGAAAAATCTACTTGATTGCCCTTCACATGGGAAGGTAAAGGGTTGTTAATGAGCTTATCACCCTACATGCACATACTAAGTATATAAGAAGTATGTCCCATATCATTCATCTCAAAGCTCCACTCAACTTGATACTTCAAAGCATCCAACTCATCATGGGGCTAAATGAATAAGAGCAAGGGCTCACCTATACACATAGATTTAGACTTTTTATGAGTGTTACGTGTTTGCCTACCATATAAATAATGATCACAAGAATTAAAATATGAATAGTCCAAGGATGGGAGATACTACAAATGAGTCAAAACTTTCATTCCTTTTAGTGGCATGTGCTTAAGGTGGAGATGTCACAAAGATACATGAGGTAGATAAGTAGCGGTCAATACTTGATTAGTGGATTTTAAAAAAAAGTATATAGACTACCAATCTTGGTACCTTTACAAAAAATAAGGTGGTTATGAGGGATTTTCCATGTAGAATCATTGAAAAAATATGATACCCAACATAATCCAATTGTCTAATAGAGATAAGATATTTGGTCAAGGCTGGTACATGATGTATATCATGGAGAACAACATAAGTACTAGTGGGAAATTGTAAACATACATAATTGATGCCAACAATATCATATACATGATTATATTTTAGGCAAATAGAACCAGAAATGGTATGGTAAGTATAGAACCAACTATGATATGGGGTCACGTGAAAAGAAGCCCCTGAATCAAGTAACTAGCACTCAAAGAATGAAGACTAACCATCAGTCAAAGGTGTGCCATCAAGTGAAGAGACAATCAAAATTTAATAATTTGAATGTACTTGAATGCATTAATGTTCTCAATTTTGATAGTGGACTTAGTGATACACTAATTATAAGATGTCTTAGCATTATCTCGCATTTTTCCTTTGCCTTTCTCATGCCTATCTTGGCACATCTTATGGCACAGTGGCTATATATGTCCATGCTACCCATAATAATGACTAAGTAAGAGAAGACTTAGGACTGCAAGATTTATAGTGATCTTGCCCATGAGATTTAGAATTTGATCTATTCTATTGCTGATCTCTACCATGATGATTATAATTGCCTCTAATATCATTGATGCCTCTAACTGCAAGAGCATAAGAGACATGGATTGCATTTATATTCTTCTTGTTCACTTCCTTGATAAGTAAAGCTTCCTCTATATTTGAGTATTTAAAACCATTCTCAAGAGCATTAGTGCTAATGGTAGTATAGAATGTATCCCATGACTTGGGAAGAGTGACAAATAAAAACATACTTTATATTATCATCAAAGATGATCTTTTGCGATGTAAGTTGGCTGTAAATAGAGTGAAACTCATTCAAATGAGTAGACATAGGAGTGCCTTTCTTCATATGAAGGTTCACAAGCTTCTTGAGCCACTATAATTGTGAAGTTGGGCTTTGATTATAAAAAGGATTGCATATTCTCTCCCAAAACTGCAATGTACCACCTTCACCTCAATGACATTAAATTATGCATATCTAGATAAAGACAAAATAATAGTGGACTTACATAGCTCATTAAGGTCATCCCAAATATGAGTATCAATATATTTTGGCTTTATGCCTTTGCATTTCAATGGCTTAACTTGCTTCTTTTGCACCAAGACTTGCCATATTTGGATCTCCCAATAGTTTAACTTATTACCATCTAGGTTATCAATGTTAAAATATGGCGCTATCCCTGGAAGCACTAGAAGTATATGCCATAATGCGTACAAAATAAAGAGGATGGTAACAACAATAAAATAGTCCCAAAACTAAGCCAAAATGAATGTAACATGAGAATAACTCAATGTATTACAATTTACAAAGTGACAACACTAAAATAGCTCAAAATTGAATTTCAACAATGTTGTCCATAAAACTATATTAAATAATGAGGCAACTATAGCCAAATGTCCAAAATAAAGTGCTCCCACTGTTAAGAAAGTTCGGATATCGATAGGGCTTACAATGCAATTAGTAGTATCCAAGAAAGAGTATGCCATTTCAAGTACCAAATACTTCCATATAATCTAAAAGTGTAAGATACAAATGTATCCCAAGCACAAGGTTACCATATATATAAGCTAATTGTACATAAGATATCTCTAAGTAACGGTGAGATCTAGCAAGTTGCAATCAACTCACTACTCACATGAATAGTGAAGCTTAGCACATGATGAAGCATGTATCATGTCTAATAATTTGTTTGACAAGAGAAAGTAGTGGATAATCAAATATCAGATAAAGATTGTCACATAGTGATCAATAATTGCAAGAACAATGTCTGCATAGATCGATGAGTACATAGAGACATTCCATGATCTCCAAAGTCCAAGCTCTATAACAAAGGCTAAAAGTACCCCCACACGAAGTAAATTGGATTATTGGAAGAGCAAAGAAAGCTCAATGCATATACATCATAACATTCGAAAGCCCAATGATACCAAGTAATACATCCAAAAGCATATAAATGACACGAATATTGAAGTCCGTAAGTGGTAAAGCATTGAGCAATATAATCTCTATCAAATATTAATGTAAAGGAGATTAAAATGAAAGCTCAAAGCTTAGAGAAGAGCATATTTTCAAAGCTTAGATACACTTGTAAGTCTTCAGATGTGATGCATTTTGTCATATTTTCAAAGACAAGCATAACAAGTTAGATGTGAAGTGTGTAAAATGCATATTTCTTGGTTATGGTGATACATGTGAGATGGGCTACTGTATTTGGGATGTACATGCTTGTGTTTCATGAAGATGAGATGCATACGAACCTGAGTAGGTAATTGAGGTATGCAAGGTGATCTTTCAAAGGAAATCTCTTACTACACTTAGCCAGCCCCAATTAGATAGCCTCCAGTTGCTATTAATACTCAAATGGCCCAAGATTCACTTGCTATGTAGGATTGTGTTGATGATGAATAGAGGATAGGTTGTACTAGATCCACAACTAGTTTTGCGATGCTCTACTAGAGCCTTGCATCCTTCTGATTGTTATGAGCCTACTATGCATTATGTCATGGTAATAGATTCTAATGAGCCTCTTATGAGAAAACTATGCGTAGAGGTGACAGTCCATCTTGGGAGAGGGCTATATAGCCCAAGTTTGACTTGTTGTAGAAGAATCATACTTGGGAGTTGGTTTCTTGCCTAATGAAAAATGTGCATTGCCATACAATTGGTGTACAAGCAAAAGAGCACCTCTAGTTGCCCTAAGCCAACATATAAGGCCCATTTGGTTGTGAATTAGTTAGGTAGATTGTCCCCAGCTAGATGATGAGAGGATTGAGATGACCAAGTTTTCATATGCATCCACAGTTCATAGCTTAATGTATGCCATAATGGCAACACAACTAGACTTGACATAGCATTTGTAGTGGGAGGAGTTGTGGCTTGTTATATGGTGACACATGGCTAGTTACATTGGGATGTCATGAAGGGTATCATGAGATACCTTAAGCGCACTATAGACTTGTGTCTTTGCTATGGTAGCCAAGATATTGAAGTCTAGGCTACATGACTCAAATTATGTAGGACGTGTAGATAGTAGGAAGTCCATCTCTGGCTATATCTTCATCTTTTTGCTAGAGGCACTTCTTCTTGGATGTCTAGGGTGTAAAAATGTATTGGCTTATCTACTACTAAGGCTGAATACATTGCATCCATTGAGGCTTACGAGAAGGCTCTATGGTTAGATTGTTTTATTGTAAATCTTAATATTATCTCTATGAATCCTACTACTTTGCATTTGAATTCTATGAGTGCCAACTTGTTGGCACGTAATCCAGTCTTTGCATTTGAATTGAGGTGTATTATTACTTCATCAGAGAAGTGATTGAGGATTGGAAGATAGAGCTTGTCAAGATTTCTATTGTGATGAGAATCTTGCCAATATACTTGCTAAAACTTTCCTAGTGGAACATTATGCCTTTCTTAGGAGGAAGATGGGTGTAGGATGAGATGATATTTTTTTCTCATGTGGTTGTATTTATATGTACATTTTTTATGGCACATTTGTCTTTAAGTGGGTAGTTGTTAGGGATTGATGGCCACCTATGCCTAGTCACCTACATTTACCTTGTACTCAGTATCCACCTTCGATTATATGTTGGACATGATACTATCTCAAAGGGTGGTGAACATAATAAAGCTCTTGGACAAGGCTAGGAAGGAGATGCTTGGAGGAAGAATGAGACACCCCATGAGGTGGCAATAGGAGCCTACTGATTATTGGGAAGATATGGCAGTGGAGATGCCCCGGAGAGTGGAAGGGTGTGTGGCACAACCTAAGTGGCAAAAAAACATTTTGAACTCTAACTTAGAGGCTTGGATGGCTTTTTGTAGCACCCTACCACACGAATGAGATGATCCTATCTACATGCTCTACCTGAGGAGAATTGGAGTTGACTTCAACCGGGAGGCACATGGTAGGTATGACTTCCCTTTGATCTATAATGTGAATTCCTCGACGCATGAAGAATGCCTAATCTTCACTAAAAGGGACCTCCGCCCACATCAATAGCAAGCTTCCTTCAAGATTTTTCATCATACCCAAATCTTCCTTTCATTACCACTTGTAACTATCTCTCCCTATTGCAAATACTATTAAAATAGAAACCTATTGTAGAGGAAGAGTGGTTGCCACTCCTCCTTTTTTATATTAATGCAGGAATAGACAGCTATGAAATGATTTGCCTCATGATGAGAGCCACCCTCTTTCCAACATTTTGTATAACCTATAGAATACATGAGTGACAGTAGATTCATTAGGTGTAACCACCCATTTTTATCATCTACATCACTCAATGTAAGAGCTAACTTGAAGGGATATATGTAGAGTAGGGCCTTCCTAAGTAAATCCCTTAAGCCTCCATGCAGCTTGGTCCCTGCTTGTGAATGAAATGCCACTTAATGTGCTCCCTTTGCAATTCAAAAAAAAAAAGAAAAGAAAAAGGAAAGAAAAGAACAAGGAAGAGAAAAAGAAGAAAAATAAAACTCAAAGAAAAGAAAGGAAAGAAGTGGAAAACAAAAGGAACACAAAAATGAAATCAATCAATCTATACCCTATGAGCATTACAATTAGTGTACCTAGGAACCACCCTAGCTCTCCCCCATTTCACAACTTAGGACACATCAAGGGTAGGACATGATTGATAGACCTATCTCCCTAAGTCAATTACAACACCTCCATTTACACAAACTAGGTTCTCAACTGTAGGACAACACCCTAGGCTTTTTGACCCATCTCCTAGTTCCACCATCACTTGCACAGTGCACTACATGGTAAGGTAGGTGCACTCTTCTTCTTTTCACAAACATTGTACAGCGGTACAGCAAGCCAACACCTACGGAGGCCTTCTTCAACCAATCATCTATCTTCGCCATCAGCAACCTCCCAAACTCACTTCACAGAGCATTCCCAACATGACCCACCTCTCCAAAGGCCCCAAGAACCATTCCACACCAACCCTCTACAATTTTAGCCTGTACCATCAAGCGCCATGGGATTGGCACCTAGCTAGGAAGGGGGTAATGTTACACCCTCAGAAGAGCAATATGAAAAAGTCAAAAAATAAAAAATGGAAGACCGTCCCAAGGCAAGAGGAAAATGAAAGACAAAGGTGTACTCAAAAAAAAATTAAAGACACGAAGTGCAAGAAAAAGTCTCAAATGTAAAAGAAAGCACACAATATTAAGCGCACCCTAATATGTTAGCAAGAAAAGTGTTGGGCACATTGCAATTCATTTTGTAAAAGAGCACCAAGCTCTCTCCCATGCAAGTTATAAGGAATGAGAGGCACAAGTTGAGGCCTATACTAATAGGAAGGAGAAGGAAAGAGAGTAGAGGAATGGTGGACCAAAAACGGGATGGCCACCCAAGGACCCTAGGGCATGTATAAAAGTCAAGAAATGAATGAAGAAGTTCATTCTTATATGTGGCCAAACTTGTTCTCTTCTTGCTTCTTGCTTCTTGCTTCTTGCTCTTGCTTCCTTCTTGTGCATGAGAGAGAGACAGAGAGAGAGATAGAGAGAGAGTGTGTGTGTGTGTGGGACCATGGAGAAGCGTTTCTTCTTCTCTCCTCATCATCTTATTCTTCTCTTCTTCCTTCTTGCGCACATGGCTATGGAGGTCAAAGCTTGAAGCTTGGAGATGGAGCTTGCTTGAGGATGCATCTTAAATCGTGGAGCTATCAGTGGATTCATGGGAGGAGGCACTCGATTCGATTCAAAGGTAAGTTCACTACATTTGTGTGTGAAAGAGTGTGCACGGCTATGTGAGAGGTATCCATAGCTCTTGAAACACTTGAAGCAATAAGTGGTCTATGGGTTGTGGTGGTTTTCTTACAAGAGCGACAACATGTACCTTCTCCAAGGTCTTTCTAATACGGCTTGGTTTATATATGTTGAACTAGTCCTAGGATAGGGAAATAATCCTCAGCATGCATAATACACAGGGCTGGTGCACTGGAGAGACCTTGAGAGAAAGAGTGGGTGCAAGGTGAGAAAGGTCACATACAGAAGATTCCCTCCTATGGCAACACATAACTAGAGGGCTCTAGTTGGAGAAGGGAAAATATGCAGGTTTTAAGATTGAGAAGAGATTCCTACGAGTACAATGTGGTGATCATCAAGAGCTTGAAAATTATGGGTGATTATTGCTCTATGAGGAAAGAAAAAATTTTGGTATGGGAAGTGAGTGATCATCTTTCCTTGATGAAAAACAATCGATAGTTGGGTGGACTCGATGACTCGGGTGCTTTCCTCTTATGAAAATTTTAGGACAAAAGTTGAATGTTGACTTTTCCTAGGGTTTGTGGTTACACTTCGTTCTAAGGGAATAAAGATGAGATTTGGCCCTATAGACAAAGGGCTAGAGTTCTTAGCTTCCCCTCATCTCTCACTCACTATGAACTAAGAGCAACAATTGACTTGCTCTCAATCTTGTAGAGTCACAATGTGATCACCTGGACTAAGTGTTTACCGTAGCACAGAGGAGCGGAAAATGGAAAAAAGGAAATAGCAAAAGGCGCAGGACAAAAGGAAGAAAAAGGCGCCTTAACCGGTAACCAGACCCTGAAAAAATTAAAAGCACGTGCACGACCCTCAGGAAGTCTTAGAGTTGCCCAAGGAAAGTAAAAGAGTAAAAGCGCACCATTAAGTGTGAAAGCGCTCCCGAATCCTTGTAAAAGAGCGCCAGGCTCACTCCTGTGCAAATTGTATGCATTAGTTAGGAATATGATAGATTAGAATGGTGGAAAATGAGAAATGGGCCTAGGCTAATGGTCGGCCATGTACAAAAGGGGATGACCGCCCATGAAAAGTAGGGCATGTATATAAAGTTCAAAAAGTAAATGAGAAGATCATTCTTGTGTGTGGCCAAAGCTTCTTCTTCTTCTTCTCTTGTTTCTTGCCTTCTTGCTTGTGCTTGAGAGAGGGATTGAGAGAGTGTGAGGGAGTGAGGGAGTAATTGTGTGAGAGTGAGGAATCTTGGAGAAGAAGCTCTCCATCTTCTTTCTTCATCTTTCCCTCCTCTCTTCTCTTCTCTTGTCTCACGCGTGGCTATGGAGGATGAAGCTCATGGGAGAGGGATTGAGGTTGCTTGAGCTTGCCTCAAGGATCGTGGAGCTACCGGTGTGCAAGAAAGTGGAGGGTACTTGATCGAGCATCAAGGTAAACTCACTACACCCGTAAGGTAGGCATTGTGCATCGGCTATGTGAGAGGTAGCCATGGCCGCTCGGTTCAAAACACTTGAGCAATAAGTGGTCCGTAGGTCTCGGGGTAGAGCTTCTAGCTCCCCTTCATTTTGGTTCCGTTGCCGGGACAGACGGAATTGAGCCTTGAGCGCCGCGCGCATCAAATCGAGCATAGAAGTAGGGTTTGCAGCCCGAACCGGTGCTCGAGATAGCTAGGAGATTTAGGAGGTTTTAATCTGTGAAACAAGTAAGTGTTTTAGTTTGTTGTAAGCATTAGTGTAGGACTACCATTCTGCATCTCTGTTTTGCATTTTGGCTGCACTAGATTAAGGTTAGATTAGGTTAAGAAAAGAGAAAACAGAAGGTTTTGGCTGCTGTTGGAAACAGAGAAACAGGGGACCAGATTCAAATTTCTGGGTAAAACAAGGAAAAGGGAATTGGCTTCAAGGTTTTGCATTGCTAGGAAAGGACCTTAAGAGGATTGGGAGGCCAGGGCAAACCTCATTTCACTGGTTAGCTTTGTGTGAGAGAGAGAGAGAGAGAGAGCTTCTGGTTGCCAAGAAGAGGGAGCGCTATCATGATTTTGAGTGCCATCAATTTGTGCTACTCCAGGTGAGTCTGGTGCTTCTTAATAGTGCCCTAATCATATATGAAAAGTCTCTTGTGATTGTGTGTAGCAAACATCAAGTGGGATCGAAACACGTCGAAATCGCGCCTGCTGCTAGACACAGTCGGACCAGGTCTCAATGGTCCGATTCCTAGAATCGAACCACCCGAGTCCTGGAGTCGGACCGTCCGATTCCAAGAATCGGACCGTCTGAGTGAGGGAGTCGGACTACATGCTAGTCGGACCATCCAACATTCGGATCGAACCAAACAATTTTAGAATTGGACCCCACTACCGGATTGGACAGTCCGATCGGACGTGCCACGTGGCACTTGGACCGCCCATCATAGTCGGACCATCTGACTTTAGGAATCGGACCCGACCTGTCCTACTACTGGAGTCGCTTCCTCTCCCATGAGCTTCATGAGGAATCGGACCCGACCCGACCTGCTCATGGGAGAGACCTAGCTGGAGCGGCCAAATCTGGACCGAATATAGAGAGGGAATGCGCAGTAGAGGCTGACATGACATTGAGCGAACTGGTAGCAAAGTGACTCTTGGACAATACGTCCGTTGAACAAAGCGCTACTGCCCTAGCCACCACGCTACTATCGGGATTGGGAGTCACGCAAGGGGCTAAAGGGCAGGCTAGAATCCCCATCGTAGCAAAACAACTAGCTAGATACGAACCTAGCAGTGACCCGTACAGCTTCATGGAGCAGTTTGAGCAAGTATGTGAGGCAAACAATCTTACTGACCCTGCGCAGTGAGCTCAAGCTTTCGGCCTGTGCTTAGGCGATAAGGGGAGGACCTGGTATTCTAGTCTAGATGACGCAGAACGTATGAACTCTGTTCGCCTTAGGGGCCTCTTCATCAAGAGGTTTTTGAAGACAAGGTATTCGGATAACCTCATCGTTAGGTTGATGAATATCAGTTAAAGGGAGAAGGAAGACGTTAGGGATTACGTCACTCAGGTGCGTAGCCTCTACAAGAGAATCCTTGCCAATGAGCGACCTACCGAGAGGGAAGTGTCTACAGTGTTCATGAACGAGATTCGGAGTGAGGAGCTCTACAAGGCTTTGGCTAGTATCTCCACCTTGCAACAAGGCGTGCTAGCTAGAGTTTCCGAGGAGGCAATACGCGTAGATGATCAACTCAGGGAACGTAGCATGAGGGCTACCAACCGAGAGAGTGCAAGCTAGAGGGACCCTGAGAGATCAACTACTTCGAGGGAAAAAGCAACTGCTAGTGTGCAGGATAAGGGAAAGAGTGTAGACCACGACCAGGGGATGGCAGAAATGAGAATGGAGATTGCACGATTGCAAGAGCTGGTAAGGAAGCCTGTGAGATCGCATGTACAATGTATATATTGCAGCGGCAATCACCTCCCAGTTGAGTGCCAAGATCCTAGATCTCAGCCGTGCTCAAATTGCGGTAGATTTGGGCATGATGCAGTGCATTGTAGAATGCCGAGGAGATTCCCATACGCGCAGCAGTACAACCCTCCATACTTAGGTAATAGGCCACCCAATTTCTTTGGGAGGGGATCCCAGTTAGCTCTCCCAGCACATCGACTGACTCAAGACCTGCCGTACCTAGGCTGGAGATGAACCCAACTGGTATACCCAAACCACCAGGGCCTTTTGTAACCCACCCATCTAGCGATGCTCCTGTTCACTTTGTGGAGGAGCCTAATGAGGAAGAAACATATGTCAACCCGTACATATCCTATGACGAGGAGGGCAACCCAGTCCTGATGGACTATCGGCCGGTGCCGGTGATGGCTTTAGGAAGAGGAAGAGGCAGAGGCTTTGGAGGGCCAAGCCAAGATCTGGACTTGCGGCCACCCAGGCCACATTTCATCACGCTGCCCAGAACGAGAACAAGCTAACAAGGACAAAGCGGATCTCTGATGCACAGAGTATGGAATCACACATATGTTTCTTGACTGTCCTAGGCGGAAGCCATCAACCAGCTCTGCCAACATGCCATCGGTGCCTTTGGGGCTTTTTGGAGTGGAAACCTTTGACAGCGAGGATACACCCATCCCACTACATGTTATGACGCGAGCTCAAACAAAACAGGCAGGCATCTCTTTGCAAGGCCAAGTAACCTTGACGCAACCTCAATAGGAAAGAAAAGACGGAGGAGACGGAAAAAGAGAACTGATGCAAAGATAACTCTTAAAACCGAGGAAGCGACTACGTTAGTAACGAGAAAGAGGGTCACAGATGCAGAGGTGGAGACCTCAGCTCCTAAGACAACAGAGCTAGGGAGTGCCAAGGTAGGGGAATATCCCCATCCCAAACGGCAGCTCGAGGCTATAGCTAAGGTCAAGGAGTGGGTCAAGGATGCCCAAAAGCACCTCAAGGATGCTGAACCCATATTAGAAGATCCTATTGATGATTTCTCCAGCGTGAGCACACCAGTCTCACCTTCAAAACCACAAGCTACGAGCATACCTACACTACTGGGGGCAACTCAACAGCAAGGCCAAGGGGAAACTTGCTAGGGCAGACAGAACGCATGGCCTAGAAATGCTAGCCTCAGGGGAAGACAAGAGCCCAGTAGCCTCCTCACAACCTTGTTGTCTACTCCAGTAACTCTAAGCTTGGAAGACCTGCTTAGGCAGAATCATTTCTTATGGCAGGAGTTAAAATACTTGATAGAGGGACACACAGGACTTGCGGGTGCTGATCTGCAAGATCGTGATGCGGTTACGTAGATCCCAAGTCTAACTCTACACTCAACCCCTAAGTCTTTGCACATCAATGTTTTTTGGGAAGGCACTGAAATGCATGCAGTTTTACATGTCCTAGCCTTAGGAGATATGACGCGAAAAGGAATTGTAGACACAGGCATAGGTGTTAGTATACTAATCCATGCAGTCTTAGAGGTATGGGAAAACCCTCCTGTAGAGACTGCCAGGTTTAACGTCACGTTAGCAAATGGAATGAAGGTAAGACCATTCGGGGTCTTAAAGAATTGGCCAATAAAGATTGCTGGTGTGCAGTTTTCCGTAAACTTCATTGTCATGAAGGGAGTGGATTACGACATACTATTAGGCTGACCTGGGATGAGGAATACGCGTGTCATTGAGGACTGGGGCAATGGTTTGATTTTCCTAGGGAACAGAACTAGTGCAGTAAGGGTAGAGATGGACACTTGGAAGATGACCCCTGTTGACCTAGATGCCATCTCAGCTATGCTGAAAGGCGATACTCAAACGACCAAACCCTATGGATCACTCAATAAATATATTCCTTGCCCTGAGGATGAGAGGGATTGGATGCATGTTTTGGCAACCATTGACCTACCATTCTCAGATGAGGAAGAACTATATCGGCAGGCTGCTAAAGCTGCAACCATGCCAATTGAGGAGCCAATTGTGCCACTCTGCATGATGGCAGGATGTTGAGTGTTGAAATGACTTGTTTTTTGGCTGATTTTTGTTGTTTTTGAGAGCCGAATGGTTGATTTTATGAGATGATTGATTGGTTTGGAAGTGGTTTGAGAGTGTTTTGGATGATATTGATTATGTTTTGGAAGTTCATGATGTTTTTCAGTGGAGATATGAGGTTCTGTGATGTTCTGATTGGTTCTGTATACCTTCTGTATAGCTTCTGTTTTGTTCTATTTTATTCTGTTTTCTCTCTGTAAGGAGGGATGGATTGATGATTGATGAAGATTGAGATCTTGTGAAAGCTTATTGAATAGTTTTTGAGAGTTTGGAATGGTTTGAGTATGAGTTATGTAGTTTTGATGACCTTCTATAACCTTCTGTAGGTCTTCTGTAGAGCTTCTGTCTTTGTTCTGTTCTGTACTATAGTTGTTCTGTAGCTGTTCTGTTACTGTTCTGTATGCTTCTGTATGTGTTCTGATGGATGAGAGTGTAGCTTGGGAAATTTTTCTAGCCTTGGGAAGAGGTGAATACAAGTGCAAAAGAGCTGAAAGAAGTGAAAGAAGTAGCTGTTGAAGACTCAAGTAAAGACTGGAGTGAAGTGACAGTAGTGAGCTATGAAAAGACACTGTAGTGGCTCTAGTGACTCTTCATATCAGACATACCTCTTGGGAGGGGTATCCACGACCTAAGAAGGATTATTGAGAGTGATTATGAGAGATTGTAGTGAGGAGATGATGTATTATTGATAGAGAGAGAGAGAGAGAGAGAGTTAGAGATAGCCAAATCTACTAAAACAAAGTGATTGTATATGAGAGATTGAGAGAGAAGACTATGAAGATATTGAAGATGAATACTATGTGATGTATTTCCATTCAAAGATGGTGTATTCCTTTGCTTTCTTTGTTCTATTGATGGATTTGGCATTCATTGAGAGCAGAAACAGAGAGAATGACCATACATGGAAACAGAGAGAATGACCATACAAACTGAAGAGCAGAAACAGAGAGAATGACCATACATGGAAGATTTGGCATTCATTGAGACGTTTCCAGACATCATCAAGTGGGAGATTGTGAAGAAGCTTCAGGAGTCTTGGTCTGTGGAGGCTCACAGAGACAAGAAGGAAAAGAGTTGGAATTTGTTCGTAGATGCTCAACAGCAAGATACATGGGATGCTTGGTGCACTGATAATCTTATGTTTGTTCAATTGGCAACCCACTGGAAGTTGATAGACAGAGTGTTCTTCACAACATACACTGTTGAAACCATCAGAAGCTGGCATTACTATGATGATGGCACCACCACAATGCTTAGACGTATGCATTTTGACACCTTCAGAACCGAATGCATTCCTCTGTGCAATGGTGTGAAAGCAGAATTCAGAGATGTTGAAAAGGAAGAAGTAGAAGAAATGTTGGCAAGAGAGTCCTCCAGAGACTGAAGCCTTCTGTTATCCCTCTGTGGAGCACTAACAACATAGTGGAGCCAACCCCCTGATGAATGACGCAATAAAGAGGCAAGCGTTAGAACGAGTCCAGAGGTACGTGAGAAGAGAGAAAGCAAAAATCAAAGCTGAGAACGAGCTCGCAGTAGAAGCCGCCTTTGACGCCCTTGCGGAACTCTTTACAGAAGTCCCAATGGCACATCAAGCCCTTCCTCCTCCTGCTGGAGGTCCACTTCCAAGCCAGATCCATCCTAGAAATATTGATGACAGGCCAGCGAATGTAGTTCCATTGCAAGTTTTTAAGGGAGAGTACAATGAAGACCCCGATCTTCATGTAGCAGAGTTTATGGTAGCATGTGTGGCTAACAATGCCAGAACCCCTGAGCATTGGTTAGCAATATTCCTCGCCACTTTCAAGGGCGTGGCATTTCAGTGGTATGAGAGACAAGCAGCGGGAACTTTTGGCACATGGGATGACCTAAAGTTGGCCTTCCTCACTAAATTCAGGCGTGAAGGTTTTGAAGAGCGGATGCGATAGGAATTTATGAATTTAAGTCAGTCCTCTGGAGAAAGAGTAGAAGCTTATGTCTCACGAATGGAATCCATCCTGAAGAGATGGACTAACCATAATCTAGATGATGGTATTCAGAAGGGGGTATTTCTCAGAGGATTACAACAAGAAGTTCGTAAGTTTGTGGAGCTGCAAAGACTAGCCACTCTGTAAGCTGCAACAGAAGGTGCAAGGCTGTACGATGAAGTGGAAACTAGATTGGCGATGAATCCAGGAAGAGGAGTCCTACCTCCTCTGATGCCATGAATGATGTACCCACCAAATGCAATCCCAGGGACAGTCCCCTACCCCTACCAACAGATGCCCCCAGTATCACAGTACAGTGCACCAAATCCACAGTGGCCACAATCAATGCCTCAAATGATGGTTCAACCACAACAACAATGGTTCCAACCAATTTTCTCAATGCCAAATCAGCAGCAACAGTGGAACCCTACCAACTGGAGCCAACAGCCAACAGTTCAGACAGGAACTCTGAATCAGAATTAGAATAGAGATCCCTCTTCACCAGCCCAACCTGTTTATGCAGTGATTACAGAGACTCCTCAAAACCCTACTGCCAGTACCTCAGGAGGAGAAGGCTTGAAGGATTACTTATCCAACTCAGTTGCAAATATTAAAAAGGAGTTGATGGATGTGATTACAGAGCAGCTACAGACACTGAAAGTGAATACCGCTAGCATATCCAATGTTGCAGGAGCAGGAAGAGATGTGATGCGGTCAAATACTTGGTGTGGTAAGTGTCATCAAGCAGGCCATTTAGCCATTGAATGTATAGGAAAACCAACCATCCCTGGAGCTTTCTGTTCCTACTGTTTGCGGAAGAACCATACAGAGGATATTTGCTCTCTAAAGGAGATGCATGATAGGAGAAGGAAGGAAGAAGACGCAAGATTCAACCTGCTGGAATCCAAAATAAAAACACAGGATATTGGACCCAAGCCTAGAGAGTTTGGTCCTAATTTCGGACCCAGAAGATTTCCTTCTCAAAGTTACAGAGGAAGACAGTCTGGCGGATCAGAAGTGGAGTGTTACAGATGCGGAGAAAAGGGACACATTTCACCAAATTGTCCAAATCCTAGAAGATCAGTGGATTACAAGCCCTTATGCAGTCGATGCAAAGGAGAAGGCCACACTGCAAAAGACTGTCCAAGCCCAACCCCAGTGAAAAACAATGCTACTGATAGTCCCGACCAAAGCCCAGGAGCCTACCTCCAATTTAGTGGAATTGAAAGTTGCTGCCATCACACGTGCAAAGAAGAAGGAACCGCCTATTCAGAAAGAAAATAATCCTCCTGCCAGAACAGTGAAGTTCAATCTTCCACCAGAAGAATAGAACAGAACAGAGCCTGACAGTGCCGTACAGAGCACTACAGTGCCACAGAGAGTCACAGAGACAGTTCTAGAGATAGGACCAGAGGTCCAGGAGATAGAAGAGGAGGAAGTGCCACAAGGGGCAGAAGAAGTTCCCATGATTCCTCTGTTGGAAGAAAGAGGGAAAATGAAAATGGGTGTTGCCCCATTCCTTAACCAGTTAGAGAAGCCAGTGGATCCTATTAAGGAATACGATCTGGTCAGAGATCTAGATATCTTTAAACCAAATCTCACATTTCGACAATTATTAGTGTTGTCTCCCAGTTGCCGAAAAAGGTTCAAAAGTATACTGATAAGAAGGCGTGGATTAAGGATTGCTCCCTCAACAGCAACAAAATCCAATAAAGCTCCAGAGCCTGTAAAAGAAGTGGATGTGGCTAACGCCTTCCTAGATCCGGGTACCCCAGAGACTGGCGTGTGGATAGAAGGCTGCTTCATTGCAAATGCACTGATTGATGGAGATTCATCAGTGAACATTATGACGGATGTGACAATGAAGTATCTAGGCCTACAAGGTGTGCAACCCACCCAATGGCTCATCAGACTGGCGGATCAGAGCAGAATCAAGCCTTTGGGAATTCTCCCATATGTGAAGACTACAGTGGCTGGAAAAGATTATTGGCTAACCTATCTGGTGGTGAAGCCAAACTCTTATGGTACATCCTACCCTTTGTTACTCGGCAGACCAGGGCTTTTTGAAGCGACGGATTGGTTCAAAGGAACCTTGACCTTGGGTAGAGAACCCAATAAAGTGGTGCTAAAGTTATATGCTTCTCAAAAAGGGCATGGATCCACCTCCTTGGAATTATCTTCTGACTCTCCTAATGAGGCTACAGATGGAACATCAGCGGATGAAGATGCTGTCAAACAGATCCTTCCCAAGAAAACAATGGCACGTTCCTTAACAGTGGATACTGTAAGCCAACTCCCAAAAGATGTAAAGCCATTATCAATGGGTGAATACTTCCTACCTGAACTAGGAACGATTTCCGAAATCACTTCTGACAGTGAGATAGAAGCATGGATGTACTGCTCTCCCTGTTACATGGCCATAGCAGAGCCAGAGACAGAGGCAAAAGATGAAATAAAGAACCTGTTCTTCTCTTACCGAGCTCCTACAGAGACAGAGACAAAGACAGAGACAGAAGAGAAAGGAGATGATATTGAAGAAGAAGGTTATGAAAGCGAGATGGAAGAATCTATCCCACCCGAAGAGGATACATATGAAGAAGAAGTTTCAGAAGCATCAGAAGCAGACGAGCTTATGCTGTGGGACAGAATGGCGATGGTACCATTTGGTCTGGTAAATGGATCTTCTCATATGCAAAATCTTTATAAGAAATGGATTAAGAAGAATAAGCTGTCTTTCAGCAGTGGCTCATGCAGCCCTCACCCATCCTTGCCAAAGAAAGATGATGATGATGCACCGTGCCAACAAGCACCAGTCTCACAAACCCAACAGGCATCAGAGGGTCCCTGTTATGTGAAATTCATGGACGTGTCATCACAAGATGAGTCTTCAAGCCAAGAGGTAACTAATCTTGAAATCAAACCCGAAATGGCTTTAATCCCATTTCAACATCTCAAGGAGTACCCTAAGTCTCCACCAAAAGAAGAAGTTGGTTCTAGTGGGACATCCGAAGAGGACACCACTCCCTTGAAGGAGTCGGATCTGTACCCAGAAGTAGTCCGCGGGACCTTCATTCGTGAAGTAGAAGGTGAAAGGCAGTTAACCTTTGTGGATGCAAAAGGCATTGAACACCACTTGAAGGTGGGTAGTAGCCTACCAGAAGAGGAGTTGTTAACCTTGTATAACTTGTTGAAAGAAAATTTGGACGTGTTTGTGTGGTCCTACAAAGACCTAAAGGAGACTGATCCCACAATATGTCAACATCATATTGACTTGGAGCCTGATGCCAAGCTAGTACGGCAACAACAGAGGCGAATGAACCCGAATTATTCCACATTGGTGAAAGCAGAGCTGCTGAAGCTTCTGGAAGCTGAGTTTATCTATCCAGTGGCAAATAGTGAATGGGTTTCACCCATTGTGGTTGTACCCAAGAAGAATGGCAAGCTTCGTATATGTGTGGATTTCCGCAAGTTGAATTCCAAGACGAAGAAGGATCACTTTCCTATCCCTTTCACAGACCAACTGTTGGACACAGTGGCAAGACATGAGCTTTATTCCCTTCTGGATGGATTCAGCAAATATAACCAAGTGCAGATAGCAGAAGAAGACCAATCCAAAACAACCTTCACCACAGAATGGGGGACCTATGCTTACCGAGTGATGCCGTTTGGGCTCTGCAATGCCCCTGCTACTTTTCAGCGAGTCATGATGGCCACATTCCAAAATCATCTGCACAACTTTATTGAGGTATATTTGGATGACTTCAGTGTCTATAGTTTGATTCGTGAACACTGGGGACATTTGGAACAATGATTTGACCGATGCCGGGAGTATGGGATTTCCCTCAACCCCGACAAATGCATCTTTGGGGTCTCTTCTGGAGTTCTGTTGGGCCACATTGTCTCTGCACAAGGGATATCAATAGACCCTGCAAAGATCGAAAAGATTGCAGCTTTGACAGCACCCACCAGCCTCAAACAGCTGAGGGGATTCCTAGGCCATGTGGGTTACTATAGAAGGTTCATAGCCCATTTTGCAACAAAGGCAACCTCCTTGCACAGCTTCTGAGGAAAGATACAGAGTTTGTTTGGACGAAAGAATGTGACAAAGCCTTCAACACTCTGCAGCAGTGTCTAATTGAGGCACCCATTCTGCAGCCTCCTGATTGGACGAAGGAGTTCCATGTACATACTAATGCATCTATTGAAGGCTTAGGCGCTGTCCTATGCCAAAAGGGCTCCTCGAAGCTGGATCAACTGATCTATTATACAAGCCGAAAAGTCACTGATAGAGAATGGAACTACACAGTGACCGAGCTTGACTGCTTGGCAATGGTGTTTGCCCTGGAAAAGTTCCGCCACTATCTCCTATCCACCCACTTTAAATTTTATGTGGATCACGAGGCCCTGTCCTTCCTGATGAACAAATCACACGTGAAAGGACGAATGATGAGATGGCTCCTTCTATTCCAGGAGTTCGACTTTGAGGTGATTACCAAACCTGGTCGTTCCCATGTTCTGGCTGATCATCTATCGCGTATCCCACAGGCTGCAGACGAGGAGCAGGATGATTTAGACCTCCGTAATGCTTCCCTATTCCTAGTAGAAACTGTAACCCCCTGGTATGAAAACATTGCCAATCATCTGGCAACCCAACAGTATCCTCCTGGCATTTCTAGTCGGGAGAGGAAGAAGCTTATGTTAGAATCAGCCCCCTACACCCTGCTAGGCGGTGCACTGTATAAGAAAGGCAAAGATGAAGTGCTCAGAAGATGTGTTGCAGGAGATGAGATTGGGATTGTTCTGAAGGCTTGCCATGACGAGCCATATGGAGGCCACTTTGCAAGAGAAGCCACAGCCAGGAAACTCTGCTCATAGGATACTGGTGGCCTACCATTCACAAGGATTCCTATGATTACTGTAAAAGATGTGATGCTTGTCAAAGAATGGGGAAACCCACGAAGACAAGTGCTATGCCACTGCAACCTATTCTTTCTTTGAAGCCATTCGAGAAGTGGGGCATCGATTTCCTAGGCCCAATCGATCCTCCCACCAGAAGGAAGCAGAACTGATACATCCTCGTATGTACGGATTATGTCACAAAGTGGTGTGAAGCTAAAGCCCTAAAGCGAGATGATGGTAACAGCGTGGCCCTGTTCATGTACGAGAATATCATCACCCGTTTTGGCAGTCCCTTAGATCTGGTAAGTGATAGATGCACTCATTTCATTAATAAAGTCATGGAAGAGTTGACAGAGCTGTATAAGATTTGCTACCGCAAGTCCACTCCTTATTACCCCAGAGCCAACGGCCAAGTCGAAGTCACCAATTGCATCCTCTGCTCGATTCTGACAAGAACGATTGCCGCACATTGTCGTGATTGGGATGATCGACCTACAGTGGCCCTCTGGGCGTACAGAACCTCCTATAAAGCAGCAACAGGACAGACACCTTTCCAGCTGGTGTATGGTACAGAAGCTGTTTTCCCTGTTGAACTGGAATTACCCTCTTTGAGAGTGGCTATCAAAGAGCGTTTGGGGGACGATAATTCACTGCAACGCCGTCTCTTGCACCTGGAATGTTTGGACGAAACTCGCAGGATGGCTCTACAGTGCATGGAAACCACACAAGCTCGACGCAAGGCTTACCATGACAGCTTCATCAAGCACAAGGAGTTCAAAGAAGGTGATTTGGTCTTAGCCTATGATTCACGATTTGGCAAGTTTCCTGGCAAGCTCCAACAGCTGTGGATGGGCCCATATAAGGTACTTCCTGTCAACCCTAATGGCTCTGTCCAAGTGCAGACCGTTGATCCCTCTGATGATCCCTTCCTGATCAATGGATATCGCTTGAAGAAGTACTTTCCTCCTTGGGGATCTTGGCAATCATGGTCACCTGATCCTTTCCCTCGTTGGCGCGGCACTGTACTTCTTATGATGCTACTTCTGATAGCCTTTCTTTAGCCACTCATGAAGTGGACCCAACCCTCTGTCCCCTTAGCCCCACCTTCCAGCCTTGATCTCTTATCCTCTATTTTCCACCAGCGACGACAGTGGCGAGGTTGGTTCTGATACATGGTCTTTCTACCATTCCCTTGCTTAATTCAAAGAGAAAAAAAAAAAGAAAAAATATATACGTATCGGTCATGGGAGAAAATGACTTAGGTCCCTGTCATGTCGACCTATTCTTCGAGAAACGGTGGAAACACCCTCGGGAATAGGGGAAAACAAAGAAAAAAAAGAAGAAAAAAAACAAGATAAGAAAAACAAATCTGTTATGGGAGAAAAGGAAGCCATTCGCTGTCATAGCAGGCCTCGTTCCACGAAAAGGTGGCACACACCCTTGGGCGAGAAGCTGGCTGTGGAAAAGGTGGCAACACCCAGCAGTCCAGAAAGTGGATTCATCAATTGATATCCCAAGGATCCAGTTCCGAAGCTGCCTCCCTTGGTACGCTATGTCCTGTGTCTCTATGCAGAGTGTCTAACAATCCTCTAGCAGGCGACATGTCCTATCCAACACAACGTTCGATTTGATGGTTACCTCCCTGGGTACGCCTCTTCAACAACTAACGACGCAATCTTCATCGACAAAAAATCGAGTGATGCGAGCTTTCATCCTAACTAGATGGGGACGTGAGTATGGGTTGCCCCCTGTAACTATCAACAGAGAGTGAGACAGAGGGTGGGGCGAGAGACTAGTCTTTCCCTTCAAATCAAATGAGATGTGAGAAGTGTGAATGAAGTGTTGCACGCACTGGATGGACCTCTCAATGCACAACGCACGATTTGTTTCTGTGCACTGCACCATAAGGCTCCCTCGCCTTCCTTCTCGCACTGTATGCTAGCACAGGGCGGGATGCATAGTTGCACCATCCAATGCGCACAAGGCATACAACCTTTGCACACGTGACTGTGAGGATTACATCAATGGGTTTCAGGAAAGGGTTGCCCTCCTGTATCTATCAACAGAGTGTGAGACAGAGGGTGGGCTGCGTGTGACTAGAGTTTCTTCAATCAATTACCGAGAGGTGAGATTGAGGGACGTTACGACATTTGGAGTCAGGTATGTTCCTGTTTCCCTATGCACCCACGGGGTGGGTCTCTACCGTCATCAACACAAGACACGTCACCCTGTTCTGTACACTGCACTGTAAGGCTCCCTTGCCTTCCTCCTTGCACTTATGCCAGATGGGTTGGATGCACTGATGCACCATCAACTGTGCACCCTGGCATACTCCTTCTGCACCATTCCCCTGTTGATTTCTAAACCGGGTATGAGATATGGGTTTTAATCATTCTTCCTCGAGTGATATTAGTTATGGGATGAGTGACTGTTCTTTCATTCCATTTGAGTGATTGTGAGTTGAGTGCAACATCCCTCATCATCGACAAATTTCCTGCGATCCCTTTAATCAGCTACCTCCCTGGGTGTTGCCGCGTGGTCCCTGCCATGACGGGTGTGTGCTGTGAAGATGCCTTGGTACTTCCTGCAGTCGACAGCGACGGTGGAAGTGCCATTGACAATCAACCTTGATCCTCAATAACATGGGCCAAGTTTTCCTAATCCTACAACTTCTGTTTCTCTAATCCTACAACTTCTGTTTCTCAGTGACGTTCATGTTTTAAGTGTGGGGACATTAGCGGATGGTCTGTTGCGTGGTCCTAGGTCCCTGTTGCTCGGTTAACCCTATCCGTTAAGGCTTTAAGTGTGGGGACGCGTCCTTGCGCGTCTACATTGCCTACTCTTCTGCATATGCCTCAACCTGCTAATGCCTCTATGCCATGACTTGCTTTTACCCTGATGGGGTCCCTTCCCACCCACTCGTTCATTTTCCACCCACCCTTGGGGCTGTTCCCTTGCAGTTTTCCTTCATTCCTTGCTTTTGTTGCCCTGCCATGTGAACGCATCCTACGTTCACCAAAGTCCAAATCCAACCTTATAGCCATGTTCCTCCCTCTGAACTGACCATTTTTCCTTTTTACCTACTCCTGTTCCAGTGTACAGTTTTCGAGTTATTAATTTTTGAAGCATTTTGCGCAAATTAGCCGGTTTTCCATGTGAACGCACTTTGCTCTCTTCGGAACCGTGATTTGACATCATAGCCCTGACAACCATTTTTTCCCTGACATTTTTCCTTTTTACTCCTTCTCATTTTGATGCACGGTTTGTCCAATATTAATTTTGCGGATTTTTAAGACTTTTTCGTGCGTCTTTTTGACATTTTTTTTCCATGTGAACCTGCCTTTTTTGCATCGGAATTCCAATTTGATCTAACAGCCATGTCCCCCGTGCCTTCCCCCACCTTTTTCCTTTTTCCTCCACCCTCTTTCACCTTCTGGATTTTTAATTATTAATTTTTAAATGTGTTTTCGCACGTATTTTTGGTGTTTTTCGCATATGAACCCCTCCTAATTCCACCGGAACTGCGTTTTAACATGACAACCCTGTGCCATCCCTTCCTGTGGACATTTTTCCTTCTTATTGCATGTCCTTCTGGCGCGCAGTTTGTCCAATATTAATTTTCGATCCCATTTTCGGATTTGTTTTTTGGGTTTTTCCCACGTGAACGCGTCTTATCTTAGTCAGAACTATGTTTTGATGTGATAAGATTGTCGGGCACGTCTTTCTGCACATTATTCCTTTTTCTTGCACCTCGTTCCGATGCACGGATCTTCCGATATTAATTTTTAATTGTGTTTTTTGATCCGTTTTTTGTGTTTTTGCACGTGAACGCCCTGTCTTTCCCTCGGCGCCCCCGTTGCACATTTTCCCTGTCTTCCCCCTATTGTCTTGCCCACTTTTTGTTTTTACACCATTTCGTTTTGACGATCGGATTGGGAGATATTAATTTTTCTTTATTTTTATGTGTTTTCGAGTGCCCCGTCCCGCGCGTGAACGCGCCCGTTTTCGATTTTCCACATCTTAACACGCTCCGGTCGCGTCCACATGCTCCGTCCCGACGTTTCGGCGCCCTTTCAATCCCGTCACGGTAAATTTTTTACCCCGCCCATTTCCATTACCCCTACCCCGCCCATTTCCACTACCCCTACCCCTCCCGCCCATTACTCCTACCCCGCCCATTTCCATGACCCCTACCCCTCCCGCCCATTACCCCTACCCCTACCCCGCCCATTTCCATTACCCCTACCCCTCCCGCCCATTGCCCCTACCCACCCCCACCTTTCCCTATCCCCCCTCCCCTCTCCCGACCCCTTCCCCATCCCAACTGCCTCCCCCTCTCTTTCCCTCTCCTTCTCTGCGTGCGCATGTCCTCCTACCTCCCTCCTCTCCCGCCTGTCCTCCACCTCCCTCTTCACCTCCTCCATCTTCTTCTCCCCTCCCCTCCTCCTCTCCTTCCCCTTCTTTCCCTCCCTCCTCCCCTCGTGTCGCCGCTGTCTGCTCCCCCACTCGCCTCCAGCCCTCTGCGCCTCCCGCCCGAGCTCGCACCACCTGCCGTGTACCCCACCATTGCGCCTGCCGCCGTACCGCCCCGCCTTCGCCACCGTTCGCGCCCCCCACTCGCCCTTGTCTTCGCCCCGTGCAGGCCACCCTCGCCCGCTGTCGCGCCGCCTTCGAGGTCTGCACGCCCCCGCCTACCTCCCTGACTACCCTGACGCCGCATGACGTCCTTCCTCGCCGCCGACAGCCCCCTGTCGCGCCTGCGCCACAGTCGCCCCCTCCTCGTCCTGCTCTCCAGCCCCGTCGCCTGGCGCCCGCTTGCGCCTCCCGCCCGAGCCGCTACCACCTGCCGTGTACCCCGCCATCGCGACTGCCGCCGTACCGCCCTGCCTTCGCCACCATTCACGCCCTCCTGTCCCCCCTTTTCCCACCACACCACACCATCCAACACACCCTCTCCCTAAGCCCCCCTTCCCCCCCCATTACCCCCCATCACCCACATCAACATACCCCCCTTCCCTACACCCCCTTCCCACCCTAAAAACACACCCCCATCTAAACCCACCTTCCCCCCACAAACACACACCTGCACACCCCCTACCCTCTGCCAACCCTTCCCCCCCTGCAACCACACACCAACCCTCTTACCCCATCTAAACCCACCTTCCCCCCACCAACACCCACACACACCTACCTCCTTGCAAGCCCCCTGTCACACACTCACCCCATCCCCTATCCCACACCCGTCGTTAACCCACAAAACCCAACCTACCCCGCTGTAAGCCCCCTGTTCCCTCGCAACAACTCACCCCACCCCCTCTATAAACCCCTGTCCCACCCGCCGACACCCTTACGGCATCGACACACACGTAGGTGTATACGCATGCGTGGGAGCTTGAGCTTGTTCGCGATTGATCGTGCGCGAGTGCGGGAGCTTGTTCGTCGGTTGCTGTCACGCAACTACCACGCAGCTTATTTCTAGGTATTTTCCCAGATTTTTTATTTAAAAACCCGCAAACCCTTTTCAACAAAAACACACACACAAAATTAAATTAAAAAACACACAAAACACAAAACATTGAAAACTTATACACACTCATTTCACAATTCTGAAAACATACAAAAAAATCTAACAAAATTCCTACTATTTCTGCAACACATTGCCTTTTTTTCTAACCTGTAACTTTCAAGAAAAAATTCAAACCATTTTAAACATTCACAATTCTTCTAAAAATACTCAAAAAAAAAGAAACAAATTCATTAAAACTGCTTAAAAATTCCAAACTAATTGCAAAAAAAATCATAAAAATTCTATTAGCCTTTTTACTTATTTTTGGCATATTTTCTAAGCTGTAAACATACTTCATTAAACACCTAAATTCATCAAAAAAAAACCCAAAACAAAAATAAAATACATATTATTTTTTCATCCAAACACCAACTAAACATCTAGAAACAAATCCAGATATTTTTGGATTGAGGCAAGTGCATTATTTGCATTTACATACACCCACTACCAGGTATTTTCCTTTTATTTTTTTATTTTTTTTCCAGCTATCCCAAACATCACGATTAATTTCTTTTAAAAAAACACAAAAAAACACAAAAAAAATAATGAACCCTAACCACCACCATGGCACGCGTGTTCGCGCTAAACACACCATTTTTTTTACAAAAATAAAAATAACCCAACCGTTCACTTAGCACGCGCTAAGTGCGCTCAAGAGGCACTTTAATATTTTTAATTAAAATGAACCAGCCCGTCACCAGAGCACGCGCTGGCAAAAAAGCGCTCCACATCACCTTAATTTGTAATAAATGAACTTGCATTTAGAGACCCAGTCTGGGTATCGAAGTCCGGGATTCGGATTAAAGCACTGCTTTAACCTAATAATTGGTAATTAACTTTTTAAGAAGAAACCCTCGTTTTCTTGATAAGGTTTATTACTTAATAAAAATTCACCCTTTCTTAATAATTTATTCAAATGAACCTTTCATTCAAATAATTTTCCCCTCACTGCACTTAATTTTCTCTTTTTAATGAACCCGGTTTCGTGGGATGGGTATGCGACGTCTTCGGAGTTGTCTCCCTGGTCAAAACTGTTTATCAAAGTTGTGGTCTTGATGTGTGTAGGTTGTTGTGATGTTTTGGTTCAGTTTCTTTGTTACGGTTAAGGGTACGGTGTGTAGTTTTTTTTCTTTATTGCCTGATACGGGGATTTGGGTGTTTGCATATTGCATAGCATGAAGCTTTCGGTCGCATATGTCTAGAGGTCATGTCGAATTTTTTCTAGGCTGTGGTTTGCTTGGGGATAGTTGGTCGAGTCACGTTTTATTGTCTTGGTTGTTCTCTTATCCTTGGTTTTTTGTCTGTTGCTTTGCAGGTATTCTCCTTGATTGTCTGTGTTTGTGGTGTGTGTGTAACCATCTGAATGGCATCTTCTCACGCTCCTCCCCCTATCCAGTATGTCCCACTAGTCAGTAGGGATTACTCTTCCCTACTCACTTTTGAGCCTCTCACGAAGGCAGGGTTCGCTGCTTTTGTTGCTATTTCCTTTCCCTTGCTTCCAGAGGATCCATCGATGTGTGATGAGTTTCTGGCCTCCTACAGCAAGAAGTCGGGACTGGTCTAGGGTATTTCTATGACTTTGACACCTCGAGGCCTAGGGAAGGCTCTTTCTCTTCCCTTCAAAGGTAAACCCTTTGTTACCACTCGCCAGCTTTTCTCTAACGAAGAGATTTTGAAGCTGTTACAAAAACAGACAAGGGAAATTCTGGATGTTAAGAAGGTGATCAACTCTTCAGGAGTTTCCTTTTTCATGATCACTGATCCTATGTGAAAGATGGTATGTCAGTTTCTCTAAGACAGGTTTATGCCTGCAAAAACGCCATCCCAGTACTTGTCCAAAGAGCTCTTCACAGCTTCAAGGATGGTGTTGAAAGGAGTAGCTATTGACTGGAGTACTTACCTACTCATTAAAATGGATCAATATTTCGTGAAAGTCACCAGGGGAAATGTTACCAATGTCACCTATGGATCGTACTTGTCTGCCTTCTTGACCTAATCAGGTTTACAGAAGAGCGTGCCTCCACCTCCTCCATAAGATCCCGTACCTCCTCCTCCACCTTCAGATGAGTCCGAACCAATTGATATAGAGGATGATGATTCTCTGCCTCCCCTGGTCATACAGCGCAAACGCTTGAAGCGGGTAGCGGATAAAGCTCCTTCATTTCTTCCTTCAATGCCCATTCCTGCTACCTCTGGCAGTGATCTCCCTGGTTATCTCACATGTAATAACCTATTCAGAGCACATCGAGAAGGTTCGTTGGATATATCAGTCCCCTCACTGAACAGTCTAGTCTCGGGAGATGCAATTCCTTTCCTCTGTAAAGACATTCAGAGTTCCATTGAATTGTCAGTGAGACAGCCTGTGTTCAACAACTGTACGCTTCCTTTTATGAAGAGCTGATGCAGTCTAAGGACCAGTTGCATAAGGCAACATCCGAGTTAGCATCTGCTAAGGATACCCTAGCAGATTTGTTTAAGCAGATGGAGCAACAAACCCAACTGGTTGCAACCCAAAGAGATGAGATATCTTCTTTGAAGATCTAGTTACTAGAGGCTCAATCAGAGGTTACTAGCCTTTCAGAGGAGAAGGAGAGGATGTCTAGAGAAGCGCAGGCGTTCCAAACTCTTTTAGATGTCAAACTTTCAGCCTTACAGACTGCTAATGACACAGTGGAATCATAAGCTTCCCAAATCAAGCAATTGCAAGATCAACTGGCAAAGTCACGGTCTGTTTCTCCAAGCCCTAATGTTCCCTTGATCCCTTCTCTCTCACAGCAGGACTTGGCTGCTCTTCAGAGATAGGCTACCTTATGTCCTCTCTTCCAAGATAAAGTGGAAAGATTGCAATCCAGGATGGACTTGCTATGGTCTACATTTGAGCAATTTCAAGAATATGTTCCTCCAGACCATTCTTTCTTTGTCCACTACCAATTACAGAAGTTGGCCTTCTACATGAAGCTTTCCACGATGGATTTACCTCTTCCAGAGGATGGATGGAGTGGGGCTTGGTCTGCTGAGTTGCTGACAGAGGTGGTAAGGATGGTGTTTGAAGATTCTGTCACGCCAGATACCATGTTGATGTCATACATGTATCTACGAGGAGACTTGTTGATTCCAGATGAAGTGGATATGGCTTGGTATGTGGGAGACGTGGCTTTACAAGCTGTTTTGTATGTCAACCATTTGGAGTTGCATATAGATGACATGTTTCAGAGTTACTCCTCCAAAGTGGCCAATTGCCATGATAATTCCTGGCATACCATGATTGATTCTGTGGTCCTGAATCAAAGACAAAACATAGCCCCTACTATGCCCAGAGTACTAATCAACTGAGGGTGGATCTCTTAGCTTATCTTTCAAAACGTAATCCATTTTATTCTACCTTCTTTGATGCCTATCATAGAAGATCTATCTTAGAACCTTCTGTTCCTACCTTCTGTGTTACCAACAAATGGCTCACTGTTATCATATATATCTTTCCCTCTGTCAAACTAATTCCACAACTATTTTACCCCTTATTTTCCAACCTCAATCTTTTCCTCGAATTCCCATTTTTACATACTATTCTTTTATTGAGGATAGAGTATTTTCCCCTTCTCCACCATGTCCTTCTCCATCCATTCATGTACCTTCCACCTTTCCTATTTATCAGCTAACACCCTTTCTAACTGATTCCCTACAAATTTCAGCCACTCCTTCTTTAAATCATTTTTCCTTTTATGATTTTTCCTACCCCTCACTTCATCCACTTTTCCTTATTCCACTTCCCTCTCCTAACACTTCTATATCTCAACCACCTCAGTTGGTTAGTGACTATGACGAGTTTGATCATCAGATTTCCAGAAGAAGGGGATGGAGCTCGAATGATTCTCTTACAGGACCTCAGATAAACTAGCCAGTAATTCCAGGAGAATGGACAGCTGCCAGTCAAGCATACCAAAACTATATTCATTTTGCTCAGCAGTATTCACAGTCTGCAGATCCTTCAGTGAGATTAACTGCTCATTTTGCTTAGTATCTGGCATACATGCATAGGCACTCTCATAATGATTCAAAGCCTATTCCAAAGTTGTACATGAATGTCAATGTGAGCATTGATTCCCAGCAGCTGGATATATTGTATTTTCATGCCCTTTGTTTGCCTAGCAGATACCTTGTCCTGTTGGAAAGGATGTGCTACCTTCAATTTTTTCAGAATCCTCCCAAAACATTTGTAGATGAATCCTTATCTATAGATCGTTTCCGAAATCATCAATCTTTCAAGAGGGATCATCTTCATTGATACCCTTTCCAATGTATGGTGGATGATTTTTAATGAAAATCTCTTTTTTGGAGGAGTCATTCAGATGGTTGTGTTGTGTGTAGTGTGTAGTGTTGTGGGTTAATTTATGTAAAAAGAACGTGGTGATTGTCTATTGGATTGGCTTTCGTGCGAGCTACCTTTTGAAGAATTGTGGTGATGGGGTCGTGGTTGGAGAGTTGAAGATGATGATGCAGAAGAAGAAGAAGAAAACTCTTATATCCTTTACTAGTTTGTTGTGATTTCTAGTTTTATAATAAGTGTTAATGTATAAAGGGTTTTCCTTTCGTTGTATTTTTATATCAGATACAGGTTATAAGTTGGGGTCGTGGTTGGATGGATTGTTTTTGAAGAGATATTGAAGATCAAAGTTGAGCTTTTACAAGAACTTGTATTCCCTTTTTCCTGGGTCGCGAGGACGCTTCCTTATTAAGTGTGGGGATATGTTGAGTGTTGAAATGACTTGTTTTTTGGCTGATTTTTGTTGTTTTTGAGAGCTGAATAGTTGATTTTATGAGATGATTGATTGGTTTGGAAGTGGTTTGAGAGTGTTTTGGATGATATTGATTATGTTTTGGAAGTTCATGATGTTTTTTAGTGGAGATATGAGGTTCTGTGATGTTCTGATTGGTTCTGTATACCTTCTATATAGCTTCTGTTTTGTTCTATTTTATTCTGTTTTCTCTCTGTAAGGAGGGATGGATTGATGATTGATGAATATTGAGATCTTGTGAAAGCTTATTGAATAGTTTTTGAGAGTTTGGAATGGTTTGAGTATGAGTTATGTAGTTTTGATGACCTTCTGTAGGTCTTCTGTAGAGCTTCTGTCTCTGTTCTGTTCTGTACTGTAACTGTTCTGTTACTGTTCTGTATGCTTCTGTATGTGTTCTGATGGATGAGAGTGTAGCTTGGAAAAGTTTTCTAGCCTTGGGAAGAGGTGAATACAAGTGCAAAAGAGCTGAAAGAAGTGAAAGAAGTAGCTGTTGAAGACTCAAGTAAAGACTGGAGTGAAGTGACAGTAGTGAGCTATGAAAAGACACTGTAGTGGCTCTAGTGACTCTTCATATCAGACATACCTCTTGGGAGGGGTATCCACGACCTAAGAAGGATTATTGAGAGTGATTATGAGAGATTGTAGTGAGGAGATGATGTATTATTGATAGAGAGAGAGAGAGAGAGAGAGTTAGAGATAGCCAAATCTACTAAAACAAAGTGATTGTATATGAGAGATTGAGAGAGAAGACTATGAAGATATTGAAGATGAATACTATGTGATGTATTTCCATTCAAAGATGGTGTATTCCTTTGCTTTCTTTGTTCTATTGATGGATTTTATGAAGATATTGAAGAATATGGTTGATTCTATCAAATCCGTGGGAGATCTACATGATGATGCATGAAGATTTGTTGTGCCTGGTGTTCTTTTCTTCATTGTGATCATATGAAACCTAATAAAAAAGCTTGTTGATGTTACAAGATAGATTTTCTTGCAAGAGAATTTCCTTTTTCTTGGTGTTCCTCTTGGGGCTCCACAGGAAGCTCACTCAACCCAGGCAAACCAGCCTCATTCCATATCCCCAACAACAAACTAGAGCTTCAGGAAATCATAGAGTATCTGACCAATAAATTGGAAGGAAACTTGGCTGCTAACTTAAAACCTCTACGTGATCTATTAGCTAAGCCAGAATGAAAATGGACCAAGGTCCACGACGTGAATTTGTTATATAACTGGGCTTTAGTTATTGATGACAAGGAGATGGAGAGGAAAGCTTAGGTGATGATGAGTAGTCAGAAGGACAGGACTTTGATGACGAGGAGTATGAGGACTATCGCTCTACATGAGAGGAGAGTGAAGAAGAGATAGATACAATAGAGTATGACACGGAAGGAAAAGCGATAGAACAAATCAGGGCAAACTCAAGGCCTAGGAGAGGAAGGACCAGTCAGAACGAAAAAGAAGTCATGCGAATGGAGTGTGACAGATCTTGGCTAGAACACATAGGAGCCGTGGATTACGAACAAGCCGGAGTGGCACGACCATGGGTAATCCCAGTGCTCAAGACGGATGCATCTACTGAACTACGACCCCCTGGGGAAACACCTTCCTCAAGTGAGGGATGCGAGTGTAACTCAAAGTCGGAAGTCAGCACTGAGAGTGATCTCGAGATACCACAACCTTCTAAAGTCAAACGCACCAAGGGAGACTTGCCAGTCCACCTAAGGCGTAGGAGGCTAAAGGAGGAGGCCAGGAAGCAAGCAGAGGACTCAGAAGCAGAGAGGCAAAAGAAGCCGCAGGATTTACCCAAACGGTTTACAAAATTTAAAAAGGGTGACAGAGTGGTGATTCTGCTAGGTGCGAAAAGACAAGGCCAAACTAGTGAACCGATTGAGGGACCCACCAAAGTCAAGGAAGTTAACTTGGCTGGGGAAGGTGAAAAGCCAAGACCTGTATTCATTGCAGATGACTTGACGGAGGATGAGGAGACCAAACTTGTTGCACTCTTGCAAGAGTACATTGACGTATTTTCCTGGACATTGGATGAACTTAAGGGAATCGACCCTAGGGTTGTGACTCATAATATCCCAATGGTCCTTGATGCAGTGCCAACGAAACAACGACCTTACCCCATGAATCCCAAACACACCCATGCAGTAAAAGAGGAGATTGATAAACTCATGAGGGCAGGATTCATATATGAGATCGAGCACACGGACTGGGTATCACCTATCATGATTGTCATGAAGAAAAATGGAAAAATCCGAGTGTGCGTGAACTATAAGAAAGTGAATGCTGCTACAAAAAGGGATAACTATCCTTTACCTTACACCGAGCACATGCTTGACAGGGTAGTAGGTAAAGAAGCCTACAGTTTTCTGGATGGTTTCTCGGGCAATAATCAAGTGCAAGTGCACCCCGACGATAGGCACAAGACTACCTTTGCCACGGAATGGGGTGTATTCACCTATATTGTCATGCCTTTTGGGCTGATGAACGCACCTGTGACTTTTCAATCCCTAATGTGCACTATCTTTAAGGACATGCTGAGGCGCGAACTGGAAGTGTTTGTAGACGACCTATGCGTACACTCCAGTTGGGCCGAACACTTAGAGAAATTGAGAGCTGTCTTTGAAAGGTGTAGGTTGTACCACCTCTCCTTGAACCCCTTAAAGTGCCAATTCTGGGTGAAACACGGATGCATCTTAGGGCATGTAGTGTAAAGGAACGGCATTGCCACTGACTTTTCTAAAGTCAAAGTCATTGTTGACTTACCGCCATCCGATAACTACAAGGGAGTTCAGTGCTTCTTAGGACACACTGGATATTATCGACGCTTTGTACTAAATTACACACTAATTGCTAGACCATTGTACAAGCTATTGATAGTGTTCGAGTGGACTGAGGAATGCCAGCGCGCATATGAGGAGTTGAAAAAGGCTCTTACTACTGCACCAATCTTATGAGCCCCAGATTGGAACATAACATTTCATGTACACATAGACGCCTCTGAGTTCGCTATTGGAGCCGTGCTATGCCAGCCTTGTGAACATAACTTAGATTACCCGGTGAGTTTTGCCAGCAAGCAGCTCACAGAGACCGAGATGAACTATTCCACAACAGAAAGGGAGGGGTTGGCCATGGTATTTGTGGTAAAGAAATTTAGGCATTACCTGTTGGCCACTCCCTTTGTCTTCTTTGTTGACCATCAAGCCTTGCTATATCTTGTGAACAAGCCTTGCGCTACGGGACGCATAGCTAGATGGTTACTCCTTCTATTGGAGTTTGAGTTCTCTGTGGTTGTACGCAAAGGAAAGCAGCATTACATGGCTGACCACATGTCCCGCATACCCACAGGAGAAGCCGCTGGACAAGGCATACCTGACGATTTATCGGATGCTCATCTCTTCAACCTGTCTAGCGAGAGAGAATTGTTTAAAGCTGATCTGATGCCGTATTGGGCCGATGACATAGTGCAAGTGCTAGAGAGCGGATTACCTGAGAGACCCATTGAGAAGGGCAGGCTGAGAAGACTTATCCTGAAAATTCAACCATACCAACTGATAGCCGGCCAACTCTACAGGTTGGGACAAGACGGTTTATTACGCAGATGTGTATGTGAGCACGAGATGCACGATGCATTGAAAGAAGCACATGGCTAAATCGTTGGAGGACACTTTAGCAGGGACACAACAGCTCGAAAGGTGCTACAATCCCAACTATGGTGGCCCACCCTTTTCCGCGATGCAACTAAATTCGTAAAGCACTGCGATGAGTGCCGAAGGACCAAAGTGCCTATGTGAAAAGACAAGATGGAGTTGACCCCTGTCATAGCCCGACAACCCTTTGAAAAATGGGGCATCGATTTTATTGGACCTATCAGTCCTGTGGCACAATATTTCCAAGCTCACTACATCATAGTGGTAACCGATTATCCAACGAAGTGGGCAAAGGCACGAGCCATGAGGAAGAATGATGCTAGAGCCACTGCAAAGTTCTTGTGGGAACTGGTCATTTCACGGTTTGGCTGTCCAATCGAACTTGTAAGCGACCAAGGCATGTACTTCGTTAATGAGGTGATTTCCCACCTGCTCTCTACCTTCCTAATAATTCATCGGAAGTCCTCTCCCTATTACCCTCAGGCTAATGGCCAAGCCGAATCCACGAATAAAATCTTAGTCAACGTGCTTACAAAGGTAGTGTCTACTTCCAGAAGTGACTGGGACAACAAGCTAATGGCGGCCTTGTGGGCCTATCGCACAGCTTATAAAACGGCTGTAGGATAGACGCCTTTTAGGCTGACGTACGGAACTGAAGCCATTTTACCCTTAGAATTCTTCATCCCTAGCTTAAGGATAGCAGCCCAGAGTGTTGGGAGGGAAGAGAGGCTTGTACCAATCACTTTTTAGTGGAGTTAGAGCGCCTAACGGAGACGCGACTCCTCGCTACTCACTCTCTGATTTGTGAGAAGGCTCGATGAAAGATGTGGTTTCACAAGCATGTCAAACAGCAAGACTTTGAACAAGGGGACCTTGTTCTGCTATACTCTGTAAAAGGACATAAACAGAAGATGAATTTTCGGGGGCTAGGGCCTTTCAGAGTACGCATGATTGGTAGAACAGAAAATGTTGAGTTAGAGACACTTGAAGGCGAAGGAATAGGCTTTTTTAATGGCAGCCGCATAAAGAAGTACTATCCTCCTTCCCATCCATTACATGAGCCACCCATGCTAGAACCCCCAATGAACGTCTGCATGGCTACTATAACCGACCTTACAGATCAGGACGAAGAAGTAGTGGCACTGGTGTATCTATGAATCACAGTCACAACAGGAGCGACGTATTCTTTCAATGCCGTGATTGATGAAGGTGCTGACTACAACTTGACGCATGACCATTGGACACGCATTGGTCAACCGAAACTACAGCCCACTAATGCCAAACTCACCCCGTTTGGGGGTAATGCTTATTCACTCCTAGGGAAGTGCATGGTAGTCGTTTCTATCGAGTCTGAATGTTTACTAGCTTTCTTCCATGTGTTGCCTGATACTAAAGGAGCCGGTAATATGTCACTATTAGGTCGTACTTTCAAGAAGCAAACGAACTGTAATGTGAATTACAACCTAAACCGCATTCATCTTGCTATAGGCAATGTGCGTATAGTGACGACTTTCAGCAAGGGCTGTCCTGACTCCTCCACCATTACGAAGCCATCGGTAGAAACCCCTACGACCACGCTTCAGCCCAAGTCTAAACAGAAGAAAACTAAGGCCTCATGCCAGGCTCTCGACCCTAGGCCCACGTCAAGTCTTGGGCTCACAAGGCCAAGGAGTCCAAGCTTATATGGGTGCCAAAACGGCAAAGACCACATCCGGGTAGACCACCCAAACGTGATTCTAAATGCCAAAATAATTAGCCATCACGGCCTAAGAGGCAGTCTAGACGCTATCGACGTAGACACACAACCACGCTGCGATGGATCCCCAAAGATCTCTTGCGAGCACAAGGATACTACGAGGCAACCCCTAGATTTGGGTGCCTAAAAATGGCAAGTTTAAAAGTTCATCTACAAGCAATCTCACCCCATTGAGGGAGGCTTGCACACATGGTGCCTAGGGCATAGTCAGCAAACCATTGCCCGCTATGGCTAGTAAGCCCTAGCTCATCTATCGACCAAAGCAAGCGCCACAAGCCTTAGACTTACCTAATCTAGAGAACTTAAATACCCCCATGACTGCTCACTCAGAACCCAGCATAACTCCCATGCCCCCAGAGCTTCCTACAGCACCTCAAAGTGCTTCAAAGTGTAAAGCCACACTTGTGACACCAATGATGGAGTCATCACTATCCAATCCATTTGCACCATTCCCACCAACAGGTCTTAAACCTTCCTACGCGGTACGACCTTTCCTTTCCTTGGCTAAAGACCTCACTGCAACTTCTGGGGATGACTTAGTAACCTGCATCAAGATGTTGGACAAAACTTTCACTACATTCACTAGAAGTTATGAGAGGCTAGACCTAGGTCTTCTTGACAAAACCTTGCTTCGGATGTTCGTGCATTACCATGTACTTGGGAAGAATACGAACTTATGACCGGTAAATTCCCCAAAATTGCTGCTGAACTGATAGCAAACGACAAAATCTCAAAGGAGCAACCTGCCCTCAGAAGACTAATCACTTCATATCGTAAGCCTCCTCGTTCTGTTCCTAAGCACGAGTTGCAAGAGCTCACGCAGATGGCAAGCTCGTCTTCCACGTTCTTGCAGCAGTGGTTTGCTCTGAGAATCCAATGGGAGAAAAAAGGTTGCTGGATAATGACCAATGTTGAGCAACGCAGGGCAGTTAAAACCATCGAATATGACCCTACTTATGTGGCACCTATCTCGTTTAGGGTTTTGGCCATCACCCGCAACTAGCATTTAGACGACCATGTGTCGCTCACCCTTACATTAACCAATTCCTTACGGAAGAGGAATTACATGTTGTAGCCGCCTTAATACTTGAGATCTCTTTCACGATGTCTTGACCTACATCTCCCAAGTCTCCATCCAACCATCTGCTCTTGATTGTCATGCCCAACTCGAATACAATCCAAGCTTCTATGATTGGTTATTGGCTAAGTAAGTCAATCCACGAAAAACAGCATTTGCCTCGTACTTCCTGTGCTAATTCTAGGAAGGATTCCTTGAAAGATCCAAGACGGGGGGGGGGAGCAATGTGAGCAAGAGCAGAGCAAAATGAGAGTCAGCAAAATGAGAGTCATGCTATCTAGCAGAATGTTATGATTAATTGAGTTTCAATGGAAGATACTGCAAAGGGAAAACAATAGCAATTGCTGCTATGAGCCTATCTCTAAAATTCAAGCCTCTAAGCAAGTATACCAATTTTTGACACATACATTTTTCTCTCAAAATTGAGTTTTGTTAGAAATAAGCCGATTTTTAAGCATTAATGTTGGCATGGTGTGTTGATAGGTAATCACCATGGTAGGACAAGACAAAGGGGGCAAACTCCCATTTTTTTAAGAAGAGATGACCAAGTTCGGCATCAGCGGCGGAGGTCGAGACATGACGATTCAATCAATTCACCTTCAAGCACACGCTGAACCTGGATGAGGCCATCTTGGAGGAACCTGCAGTCAAAGAATTGGTGGACAGATGCCACCTCCACAAGTATGTGGAAAAGGTGGGGCAGGCCGTGGATTACGGCATGTGTGCTGAATTTCTAAGGAACTTTGACAAGGGCAGGAACTGTGGCACTGTCACAGTGAGGACAGGGGAGCAGGAAAGAAGAGTTGAAGTGCCCCTCAATGCGGCAATCGTAGAGAAGGCCTTGAGGCTCGTACCCAAGAAAGAGAGGCGGCCGAGAAGGGATGTTTATGCCATGCTGGGGGTAAAGAAAGAAGAGGTGCACACAGTGGATGGAATTAGCTTGGCTGACATCCCGGATCCAGCAGTGAAGGTGCAAGCAAAGATGATCCACACACTCTTCTCGAGCCAAAGGTACAACACATTGATGAACAGGATCGGGGTCCCGTTGTTAGAAAGCATCACAGCAGGAGTCCCTGATGAGGTAGACTGAAATGGGTTTGTGCAGAAAACCATTCAAAGCTCAGCTGCCCTTCTCACTCCAGCGGAAGCACCAGCAGGAGGAGAATCCCCTGCCTCAACAAAACCACTGCTGAGCTCAAGGAGCTAGGTTTTGAGGAGCATGAACAACCACCACCACCGCCGCCAGTCATCCAATCTGTGGTTGAGCGACATGTCGAAGAGGGTCCAGATTTCGAGCAAGGTGATGAAGAAGAGCAACAAAGAATGTCGAGTCTGCCTCAACCCGATCTCCCACAGGAAGAACCTGCAAATGCCCATCTGCCTGAGCGTATAGTTGCAGCAAGGAGGAGAAGACAAGAATTAGCTGAGGAGGCCCAACGCCGAGCACACACAATTCCAAGACAACTTCCTGAAGAGCCCATGCCACTGCGAGGTGATGCACATCCTATAAACTGGCCCCAGGAGTTGGTCATCTGGTGCATCAGCAAGAGTTCCAGAAAAGGTCGTTCGAGCTCTCATTTGCTTTCCCACGCTCTCTCAACCAAGCCCTGCCTCTAGGAGTCTTAGCCAAGATCAAGGATCTGGCTAATGAACTTGCAAACAGGTGGATTGAAGAGAGGAGCTTGATAATAACTAGGTGGCGACAAGAACCACAGGATTACTGGGAAGATAAGGTCAATCTAGTTCCCAAAACCGTCCAAGGCTACGAGGCACAGCCGAAATGGCGGAGGAGGATTTGGGACACCAATTTTGATGCATGGACCGCCTTTTTCAGTTCACTCCCCGAAGAGCGCAATGATCCTATCTACATGCCCTACCCCTGTAGGCATGGAGTGGACTATGATAGAGACTTGCATGGGGATTACGACTTCCCAAAAATATATAATGTAAATGCTAGGAGCCCTGAGGAATGATTAGTGTTTAGGTTAGAAGTTATACTTCCTTCTATAAATTGTTTCCTTTTGCAGACTTCTCTTTTTTCCCAAATCCAGCTTTTTTGACCACTTGTAATTACCTCCGACTTATCAAATTCTTGCTACTCCAAAAACCCACAGTAGAAGAAGCCCATCTCCCCCCACTCTTCTTTGATATCAACCTAGGAATAGATAGTAGAGCTATGACTAGGTTAATGATGCGGGCTACTCTCCTTCCTTCCTTCTGTCTAGAGCTCTTAGAAAATATGAGTGACACCCGCTTCACAAGGTGTAATCAACCTTTCTTGTCAACCACTCCTCTGAGAGCTAAGGCCGATATTAAAGAATATCTACAAAGTCGTACATTCTTATCTCAATGCCTGTGACCACCCCGTGATTAAATGGGTGTGATATGCCTTGACAATTGTACTCCCTCTCATTCTCAAAAAAAAAAGAAAAAAAAAGAAAAAAAAGAAAAAAAAAGAAAAGAAAGCAAAGAGAGAAAAGTCCACAAGGAAACAAAGACAAGGTGACTGGAGAGAAAGACAAGAGCAAAAAATAGCAAAGCTGAAAGATGAATCTACTACTAAGCAAGTTAACAAGGAGAACACTTCACATGTGCTTGCAGTCTCCCTTCATTGTTATTGTGCACCACACTCATTGTGTTGGGGGTAAAGGCGCCTCCGCCGTGCCGCCCCGTGTATTACTACACTGACAGTACCTGCCACTGCACACTGCAGGTGGTGTGCGCCTGTCACGTTACTTTATTCTTTATTCTTTTAGTGACAGTTTGAATAAAGGAAGGCCCGGTCACACATTGTGACCGTTGGAGTTCCCATTTCTTGTCTCTCTCTTTCTTGCTCTTGCTCTCCCGCCATAGCTCGCGTGCAAGCTTCGATCTTTCTCACCTTTCAACTGGTATCAGAGCTTGGCATTCTCTTGCTCAAGCTCAACTCGGTGCTTCCCGACCTTCGCATCGACTCACTTCACGCATTGGGTCTCCATCCCGGCAGCCATATCCGATCTCCCCAAGCTCCCGTCACTCCCCGGCTTCCCGAGCACCTTCCCAGCCTATTGAGGTACCTTCAAGGCATTGATACTGAGGTATTTGATCATTCTTTCAGGATTTTATTTCAATCTACAGGTTGCAAACAGCAAGGGCAGCCATGGCTTCAAACCCTTGAAGCTTATTCCCCTCATATTGTGCCTTACACCTATCAAGGCTCAAAGAGGCTTGTCATAGGCCTTTGATAGGCCCTTCTTGAGCCCCCCATTACTTCCTTTTCAGCCCATGTGGAGCAACAGCAAGTTCAGCACCAACAGGGAAAATTGCATCATTTTTTTCCAGGCTGTGAGCACTCATCTACTTCAGCTCCACACTTAGCCATTGCTTCTTGCTCTCTACCTTGATCAAGAGGGCTATAGACTTCATGTTTGATGTCATTCAAGATTTGGGCATTGGTCTTGATCATTTGGGGCTGATCTCTTCAGATTTGGGACTGTCATAAACTGTCATAACAGGCTAAAAATAGGGCAGCACCATTGGCATTAGCATTTGTTGCTTATACTCCATTCCGGTTGTGCTATTTGATGCCCGTATGCGGTCTACATGATGCCTAGTGCCTTGGGAATGTATGCACATGATTATGCCATGATTTTGGCCTGAAATATTGGCTGATTTGGGACTATTATTTACTGTTATACAGTGCTGGAAACAGGGCAGCCACACTTGGCATTGGCATTTGATGCTTATACTCTACTCCGGTTACCTTATTTGATGCCTGTATGCGGTCTACTTCCTACCCGGATGTATTGGGGATGTATGCATTTGGTTTGATCATGATTTTGGCTTGAATTCGGGGCTGAAATCTACTATTTAGAACAGTAAATACATGCTGGAATAATATGGGCTGAAGGTACTTTACATGCTTTGGCACTTACCTACCGATACCGGATGTATGCTTTGAGCTTTGGCATGATGTCTCTGACATTTGGGGACGACTTGGAGTGATTTTGGCTTGAATACAGGGTTGAAATCTACTGTTTAGAACAATAAATACATGTTGGAATAACAGTGGGCTGAAGGTACTTTACACGTTTTGGCACTTACCTACCGATACCGGATGTATGCTTTGAGCTTTGGCATGATGTCTCTGACATTTGGGGACGACTTGGAGCATATGTATGAGATTATGGGATGCTTTTGAGCTTCACATTACCTCCGTCTTCACTGGCATTTAGACCAACTTGGCATGCTCATGGACCGCCTATGCCTCATGTCTCTGCTTGACAGTTAGGCTTTTGCATTACATGCTTTGGTTCGTGACATATGCTATTTGGTTCGTGTATGCCATATCGACATTTGGAGCTTGGATTTGGATGTATTTGAGCATTCTCGGCTTACTTGATCACTGATCTTGGTTGCTATTTGGATGTCATTGAGTTGACCGAGAGCTTATTTGGGCTTATGTATTGCTTCATGGTTAATACGACCGGTGCTTCATGTATGTCATGCCCTCTTGGATGTGCTTGATGCATTGACAAGGTCACTTATCACTGGTGCTTTCTCTTGGGTTGTTTGAGCTTCTAAGCTTGCTTTGTACGCCTTTTGTGCCAGTGGGAGCATTTTACATGCTTGCTTGACCTTTGACAGTTGCATGCTATTGGAGCACTTACATGTATTTGGAGCAGTTTATGTCTTGAGCAGCTACATACGCATTGAGAATTTGGGATCATACTCCGATCTTTATGGATATGCATTGATGTACTCTTGGTTCACAGGATGCTTATGAGCTGAGTCTCATATTTGGATCTTTCTCTTTGAGCAGACACCTATTTGTGTCAGGTTTTGGCAGTTACAGGAACACTTTGCCTAGAGTGTCTGGGGGTGTGCCTTTCACTGGCAGATGTTATTTTAACATGCTTTGGTGTTGAGCTCATGTTCTTTTCACTGTCATTGGCCTTGCTTATGTCCGTTTCATACCGGCTTTGGACCTAGCATTGTTTGCTTGACATTGGATCCTATTTTGGGACAGTTTGCTCTCTAGACTGCATACCTGCAATTTATTACAGCAAGCAGTTATTGGTGGACTGAGGTGTACTTTTCATGCTAAAATATCCTGATTTGGTGTACCGCACCTAGTACTAAGTGGGCAGCAACTTTTGGCACACTTTGCTCGCCCTTTGGACCCCGTTTTGGTCATTTTTGGGCAATTTCTGCAGTAAAACAGCAAGCAGTTTTGGACTGTTTGGGCATTTCCAGCTTGCATAATGGCGTCACCTTCACATGATAGTGCCATCTTTAACATTATAAAGTTGGATGGTACCAACTACTCTTACTGGAAGAGTCAAATATGGCAAGTTTTGGTGCAGAAATCTCAGATTAAGCCACTTCGGTTGAGTGGGGAGCAGCTTGAAACTATAGACAATGACGACTGGCTTGAACTTGATGAGCTATGCAAGTCCACCATTGTATTGTCTCTCACTGAGCAGGTACATTATAATGTATTTGAGGAAGCACAGAGTGCATGGGATCTATGGAATAAGATCAAGAATCTTTATGATAAAAAAAGTTCGGCGAGTCATATGTACTAGTTGAAGCAACTTATGGATCTGCGCATGAAGGATAATGCGACTATGTCTGCTCACTTGAGCCAATTCCATGCTATACTGAAGAACCTGACTTCGCAGGATATCACCTTTGGAGAGGAAGTAACTCATCTTTTCTTGCTTGGGACTCTGAATGAGTCATGGGATGTATTCCGCACTGCTCTTTGTGCCTCTAGTGCTACTCTAAAATTGGCAGATGTTGAGAGTGCTCTTCTTCAGGAAGAGGTGAATCGCAAAAACTTGGATGCCTTTCGTGGTAGTCATGCTTTGACAGTTAGAGGCAGGAATGACAGGTATGACCGTGGTAATGGCTGAGGCCGTGACTCGCAGAAGGGTCGGTCTAAATCTCGTGGCAAGTCGTGTAGTAAGTCGCGTGGGCGCAATGCAAATGTCACTTGTTATCATTGTGGGAAAAAGGGCCATATTAGACCACAGTGTCATGAGTTGCGCAATGAGAAGCACAAGGATAAGGGGAAAGATAAAGTGCAGGAGAAGTACTCTGATCGCAGCATAGTACCTGCGAAGTCCAGCGTCAAGATTGAGGAAATTAATGTCACGCAGACTGAGGAGTCCGATGGTGGTGATGAGTTTATACTTGTAGCTAGTTCTTCTGATGCTTCACACTTGACTGAGACATCTAGTATGTATGCACAGTGCTGGTTATTGGATTCAGGTGCGACCTTCCATGTGACACCTTACCGTGAGTGGTTCCACTCTTACTGCACTATATCTGGTTCAGTCAGACTTGGAGACGACAGGTCTCTTGACATTGTGGGCATGGGTGATATTCAGTTGCAGTTTTCCACTGGCAGTTCCTTTTTGCTCAGGGATGTACGTCATGTACCTGCGCTTACGCGCAGTCTTATGTCTGCAGGACAATTGGATGATGCAGGGTTTCATGTCTGTTTTGGGGATTCTACCTGGAAAATTACCAAAGGCAGACTTGTGCTTGCTAGAGGCGCCAAGGCTGGCAGCCTCTATCCTCTTGTTGTATCTGGGTCTTCTGTAGACCATGTTTTGGCAGTAAGCTCTATCCCACATGTATCACTTTGGCATGCCCGTTTGGGGCATATGTCTTTGAAGGGAATGAAAATGTTATCTGGTTTGCAGTATCTTCCGCCTTTGGACTATGCACGTTTTGACTCATGTGATCATTGTCTTTATGGTAAGCAGAATAGGTCTACGCATAAGAAATCGGGTAGGCCACGCATGAGTGAGCCCTTGGCATTGGTGCATTCCGATGTTTGTGGGCCTATGCCTTGCATGTCTATGGGTGGCGCGAAGTACTTCGTTACCTTCATTGATGATTTTTCTAGGAAAGTGTAGGCTTATCCCATAAAGCAGAAGTCCGATGTCTTGGCAGTTTTTCAGAGATGGCTTGCTCTTGTTGAGAACCAGATTGGGTATAGGCTGAAATGCCTTAGGACTAACAATGGGGGAGAATATGTCTCACGTGCTTTTGAGCAGTTTTGTGATGACAGGGGTATTAAGCGTCAGTTGACCGCCCCTTACACCCCACCCCAGAATGGTTTGGCTGAGCGCATGAACAGGACTATTCATGAGCGTGTGCGCTCTATGCTTAGCCATGCAGGCCTACCCTAGAGTTTTTGGGCTGAGGCAGTTAGTACGGCAGTGCATGTCATAAACAGATCGCCTTCCAGTGGATTGGATTTCCAGGTTGCAGAGGAAGTTTGGGCTGGTAAGCCACTCTCTTATGTGCATCTCCGTGCCTTTGGATGTGAGGCATTCTGCCATGTGCCCAAGGACAAGAGGAGAAAATTGGATCCAAAGAGCATTAAATGCATATTCCTTGGCTATGGTGAGTCAAGAGAGATGGGCTATCGCCTATGGGATCCGCAGGCGCGGAAAATAGTACACAACCATGATGTTGTCTTCCATGAAGACAAGATGCATAGGCAGCCTGAGAAGGTGGTTGAGATCCGCAGAGTGATCTTTCAGGAGGAGCCTAGAGGTCCAGCACAGCCAGTAGTACAGCCTGCAGCAGTTCCTCCACAGGGCCAAGGTGTTGGACAGGCAGTAGAGCCTGCAGTGAGACGGTCCGCTAGAGACAGACGCCCACCTGACAGATTTCGGCCCTCTATGCATTATGTTTTGGTTACAGATGCAGGAGAGCCTTTCACTTATGATGAGGCTATGCGCAGGGGTGACAGTCACTCCTAGGAGAGGGCTATGTAGTCTGAGATAGACTCCCTACATAAGAATGAGACTTGGGATTTGGTTGCCTTGCCTAAGGGCAAGAAGGCTTTGCCATGCAAGTGGGTGTACAAGCTGAAAAGTACCCCTGGACACCCCAAGCTGGCATACAAGGCTAGATTGGTAGCAAAGGGTTTTAAGCAGGAACATGGTGTGGACTTTGATGAGGTCTTCTCTCCTGTGGTTAAGATGACCACCCTGCGCTTAGTCTTGGCTCTGGTTGCACAACTTGACTTAGATCTATATCAAATGGATGTCAAGACCGCTTTTCTACATGGGGACTTGCATGATGAGATCTATATGGATCAGCCTAAGGGCTTTGCGGAACCTGGCAGGGAGCACCTAGTGTGCAAGTTGAAGAAGAGCTTGTATGGCTTGAAGTAGGCACCTAGGGAATGATATCATAAGTTTGATGCCTTTATGCAGTCACAGGGCTACAGCAGGAGTGCTATGGATCCGTGTCTTTACACGAAGAAAGCCCGTGATGGCAGTTTGCTTATCTTGGTACTCTATGTTGATGATATGCTAATAGCAGGGAAAGCTCATGATGAGCTAGATGCTCTTAAATCTCAGCTGAAGAAGAGCTTTGAGATGAAGGATTTGGGACAGGCCTCACATATACTTGGGATGCGCATTAAGCGCGATAGGCATCAAGGGCTTTTGTATCTCTCACAGCGGGAGTACATTCATAAAGTCCTTGAGCGCTTCCGCATGCAGGACGTAAAGCCTATTGGCTGTCCATTACCTTCTTATGTGAAGGTATCACATGCCGATTGTCCGCAGACAGATGAGAAGAGAGCCGAGATGGCCAAGATCCCTTATGCTTCAGCTGTGGGCAATTTGATGTATGCCATGATAGCCACTCGTCTAGATATTGCGCATGCAGTTGGTGTTGTGGCACGCTATATGGCTACACCTGGCAGCAGACATTGGGATGCCGTGAAGGGTATCATGAGGTACCTGAAGGGCACAGCAAATATGTGTATTTGCTATGGCAACCAGGATACAGGGGTCGTGGGGTACACTGACTCCGATTATGCAGGACATGCAGATAGTAAGAAGTCCACTTCTGGCTATGTATTCACCTATGCTGGAGGGGCTGTCTCTTGGATGTCCAGGGTTCAGAAGTGTACGGCTTTGTCTACCACTGAGGCCGAGTATGTTGCAGCCACTGAGGCTTGCAAGGAGGCCATATGGTTAGGCCGTCTAGTTGCTGACCTTGGGATCGATGCTACACCTACACTGCATTCGGATTCTATGAGTGCCATTCAGTTGGCTAAGAATCCGGTCTTCCATGCAAAGACAAAACACATTGAGGTGAGATATCACTTCATACGTGGTGTCGTGGAGGACAAGTCTGTTGACCTTGTCAAGATCTCCACTGACGAGAATCCTGCATATCTGCTCACGAAGAGCCTCACTACTGAGCGCTTTGCCTTCCTCAGGAGGTTGATGGGCGTTGGATGAGATGTCGCCTTTCCTCATCCCTTGTACCTATGTACATTTGTACTGTCTTTTCTTTTTATTTTCTCTCTCACTAGGGCAGATTCGCCTTTAAGTGGGAGGTTGTTGGGGGTAAAGGAGCCTCCGCCGTGCCGCCCCGTGTATTACTACACTGACAGTACCCGCCACTGCACACTGCAGGTGGCGTGCGCCCGTCACGTCACTTTATTCTTTATTCTTTTAGTGACAGTTTGAATAAAGGAAGGCCCGGTCACACATTGTGACCGTTGGAGTTCCCATTTCTTGTCTCTCTCTTTCTTGCTCTTGCTCTCCCGCCATAGCTCGTGTGCAAGCTTCGATCCTTCTCACCTTTCACATTGCATCTAGGGTTCTCCCTAGCCCCTTCCCCACTTCACACTTAGGGCACATCAAGGGCAGGACGTTCAGACCTGTCACCCTAAGTTTTGCATCGCACCTCCAACGACGCACGAACTGGGTCCTCAAGTATGGGACATTACCAAGGGCTTGCCCAAGGTTAGACCCATCTCCCAGTTCCACTGGCACGGGCACCATGCACTACACAGTGAGATAGACACACCCCTTAGGAAGTGCACAACTTTTCTTGCAGGTTATATTCACGTTTCAAGAACTGGCTGCTTGGCTGAAGAAGATCATCCACTCATCCTCCAATGACAAGGAATTTTTCCATGAGTCGGACATGACTCCATTACTGCAACTTCAGGAGCTTCGCTGCGAAGGTTTAAATGGCTCACCAGATTTCATGTTGCCAATCATCCACCTACTGATGGCTCCCATGACTGAACCCAATCAAGTAGAAGGAAAACCCAGTGATGAATCTGCCATTGGCTTAGATTTTGGAACCTCATCTTCCAAAGATACATGCCTACTGCCTCAAGATCTACGGATCGCTTATTGATTCCACAAGCCTGAAGATTTTCAATGGAAGGTTCAAGATCTTCAGCTCAACACTGAACATCTTGAAATCAAACCTGAAGATCTTGAAATCAAAGCTGAAGATCTTCAAATTGAAGACAAGGATCCTAAGGATAACAAGATCTTCAAAACAAAGACAAAGATTTTCCATGCAAAGACAAAGCAAACCTTTGTCAAGACAGAGTTTAGGGGGGTTTCTCTAGGATAAATCCCTCCAACACCATTCTCCTAAGGGATTGCTTATTGATCAAGCGTTTCTGTTGACCAAAGGATAACCAGCTACCTATTTTCCACCAGCCAATTAGAACCTCTGTCAACCATCGCAGAATGGGAGCCACAACTATGTGTGAAATCCCGAGCATTTTCATGAAGTCTAAAGCATGCCAGAATCTCTCCTGGTCATTGTCATCAAACTCCATCACCTCTCATTCACAAGCATCAGTGTCATCTACCCACCAATTCTACCTAGCAACAGATCATCTATCCCACTACTTCCCACCACAATGCCATGGGACTGGCACTTGGCTAGGAGGGGGGTAATGTTTACCGCAGCACAGAGGAGCAGGAAATGGAAAAAAGGAAATAGCAAAAGGCAGGACAAAAGGAAGAAAAAGGCGCCTTAATTGATAACCAGGCCCTGAAAAAATTAAAAGCACGGGCACGACCCTCAGGAAGTCTTAGAGTCGCCAAAGGAAAGTAAAAGAGTAAAAAGTGCACCATTAAGTGTGAAAGTGCTCCTGAATCCTTGTAAAAGAGCGCCAGGCTCACTCCTGTGCAAATTGTATGCATTAGTTGGGAATAGGATAGATTAGAACGGTGGGAAATGAGAAATGGGCCTAGGCTAATGGCCGGCCATGTAAAAAAGGGGATGACCGCCCATGAAAAGTAGGGCATGTATATAAAGTTCAAAAATTCAATGAGAATATCATTCTTGTGTGTGGCCAAAGCTTCGTCTTCTTCTTCTTCTCTTGTTTCTTGCCTTCTTGCTTGTGCTTGAGAGAGGGATTGTGAGAGTGTGAGGGAGTGAGGCAGTGATTGTGTGAGAGTGAGGGATCTTGGAGAAGAAGCTCTCCATCTTCTCTCTTCATCTTCCCCTCCTCTCTTCTCTTCTCTTGTCTCGCGCGTGGATATGGAGGATGAAGCTCATGGGAGAGGGATTGAGGTTACTTGAGCTTGCCTCAAGGATCGTGGAGCTACCGGTGTGCAAGAAAGTGGAGGGTACTCGATCGAGCATCAAGGTAAGCTCACTACACCCGTAAGGTAGGCATTGTGCGTCAGCTATGTGAGAGGTAGCCATGGCCGCTCGGTTCGAAACACTTGAGCAATAAGTGGTCCGTAGGTCTCGGGGTAGAGCTTGTAGCTCCCCTTCACTAAGCATTTGAATGCTATTAGAGACTGTTAAGTCTTGTAGGAACCTTTACGTTGATCTTTGTGGGTCGAGGCTAAGTGCTTTGCAACGAGGTAAACCCTAGGCCACCCAATCAAGTCCCAAGTCTAATTATTCTTATGGAGTGTGGATATCGGTACCTAGGATAGATCTTGGATGACTACCAAATGTTACCTTTTGCAATTAAGTGACAGGCACATTACATATGGTATCAAAGCAAATAATTATTACAATCATGACAAAGAATTGACAAAAATAATTAAAATATTGATCAAACATACTACTAAAGGTCTATCAAATTATGAATAGGTCTATGTCCCTCGATTTGATCCTAGAAAGAATACAACACATGCATTATCGCAATAGTGATTCTTTATGCATGAGTAGAATCAAGGGATATAAAGTAATAGCAACACAAGGCTAAATGCTTGTTAAATACTAAAATTGTTGTTAGCCTTGTAGCTGGAATCACTTATGGATTATTGAAGCTCAGTGCGAAAATTATGTACACGACAAACTACAAGTGTTGCATGAGTTGTTTCCCATAGTATATTAATCAAGATCTCACTAAAGTTTTGATTAGAGAGTGGAATTATTCGGACCATGGAAAACATTTTGACTCTTGCAAATTTTCAATGCATTAATATCCAAGGCTAGTCCAACTATTTTGGTTGGAGTTTGATGCATGTTTATTACTCCATTTATGCCAATTCAGTAAAGTGAAATAGAATATGACTTATAGAAGTTATAGTGGATTGAGCATCTACAACCAGTTCAAATTTTTATATTCTACAAAAGTCAAACAAAACCTATAGTACAAAGAGACAATGAATTAATGACTTTGACCCAGTGGGCTTATCACCACATTACTACAGTCATGTTGCCCAATCATATAGTCATAGTAGGCCAAGATCATGCTAATAATTATGAAATAGAAGCGCTCCCTCATAAAACTTGGGAATACTTCGGAATTGATACCATGAGTGAACCTCCTACTTATTTTGACTCTTGCAAATTTTCAAACCATTGAATCTAAGGCTGGTCCAACTATTTTGGCTAGAGTTTGACGCCTGTCTATTATTCCATTTATTCCAATTTAGAAGAGCTCCCCATTAACCTTGGGAATACTTAGGACTCGATACTATGAGTGAACCTCCTACTTATTTTATGATCTCGGTGCAAGAATTTCATGGTTGAATATTGCATAACTAGCCTATATATTACCACTTCTTAGATGACTTATAAACTCTCTTTTGATGTAGGAATTAGCTGCTCTAGGTCCCTTTGATTAGAATACCATCAATAGTTGTTCTAGTTGTCACGAACCTGTCAAATGAGAAAGAGATAAATTTTCTACTCAAACAGGTCAAGCCACTTGAGCTTAAGGGCGAAGGAGTGAGGATAGAGATAAGTACCAAAACATAGATTGAGTAGATGGAGGATTAATTCTCCACTACTAGAACTAGTCTAGTGAATCAAGCAATGATGATCACATGGTTGAGGCTTACAGGAGAAGCACGGCTATGGTGGAAACAATGATGCTATGATAAGGCTATCTCTAAGTTTTCTCTAACATGGAGCCAAATCAAGGCAATAGTCTAAAGCAAATATATATCTCCTACTTGTCACACTTTTAAAATGAATGAATTATTTAGCCTCAAAATTTTCAAAGTGGTTCTACTTTTACTCTTTGGAATGTATGCTATGTACCTAAGCTTACTAAGAGCTTGATATCTACTATTTAGTTGGATGACTTGGGATACTTTTCTACTTTTGGGAGTTAGTCATGGAAAGCCCATAAGGCATCATTTGTTATTGCTAAAGAGCCAAATGTGGTACTTTGTATCCCCTTTATATATATTCTCTAAAAATTTGTGTAAATGTAGTAATCAAGCAACCAAATGTACCTTTGTGGCATCGCCAATTGGGATATATATATATATATATATATATATATATATATATATATATATGTATGTATGTATGTATGTATGTATGTATGTATGTATGCATGTGTGTGTGTGTGTGTGTGTGTGTGTGTGTGTGTGTGTGTGTGTGTGTGTGTGTGTGTGTGTGTGTGTGTGTGTGTGTGTGTGTGTGTGTGTGTGTGTGTGTGTGTGTGTGTGTGTGTGTGTGTGTGTGTGTGTGTGTGTGTGTGTGTGTGTGAAAAAGGAATGAAAATGCTATCTCATTTGGGTTACTTGTATTCTCTTGATTTTTCTGATCTTTCTATTTGTGAGCATTGTATATCTAGAGAGTATACATATTCAACCCATAAGAGAAACTTAAATAGGTAAAGGAGTAAGCCACTTCATTTAATGCAGTGTATATGTGGATTATGCCTACAAAATCTATAGAAGATGCATCATCCTATTTTATCACATTAAAGTATGGGATTTCACTATCGATAGGAAAGATGAGGCTTTGTCTTCTTTTCCAAAAATTTTGGCACTTGCAAACAATTAGTTTGGCAAGAGATTTATGTGTCTCAGAACTAATAATGGTAACTTATAAGTTCAAAATTTTTTGTGAAGCATGTGGGATACAAAGAGAACTCCAACACTTAGTAATCCTATACAAAATGGTATTGCAAAGCATATGAATACAATGATAAATGAAAGGATATTGAGTATGTTGTCTAATGCTAGCCTTACTCAATGATTTTGGGATGAGCCAGTGGTGATGACTACTACACATTTGGTAAACATGTCACCTAATATTACTTTGGATGGTGGCATTCTTAAAGAGGCACTGTCATGCAAGAAGCCCTCTTATGATCACTTACGTCATGTAAGTGACCCTCTTAAGAGTGTTTGATTGTGAAGCTTATATTCATGTGCCGAAGGAAAAGTGTAATAAGTTAAAACCAAAATCAACTAAGTGTATCTTTTTTGGGCTATGTACAGAGTGGCAAGATGGGTTATTGCCTTTGGGATCTAGAAGGTAGAAAGATTCTCCATAATAGTGATGTGATCTTAATGAGAAGAAGATGCATAAGCAACTCCTAAGGAAGTGGAAACAAGAAAGTTTTTTTCCCAAGATGTATTGCCACCTATTATTTTTCCATGTAGGGCAAGTGTTAGTGCACTAAGTGTGCAAACAAATGGCATAACGGATGCTTTAGCTAGTGAGTAGGAAGCAAATATATTTATTGAGCAGCATGTTGAGAGCCCTATGTGACTCATGAAGAAAGAGTGGAGGCTGAAATTCCCACTCTAAGTCAGCCCATTATGCTATTAGATTTACTTATATTTCTCATCCCCCTAAGATATTTCAACTTGGGGTTGTTGGTGATGTTGATAAATTCTAAGGAGCCATCTTGTTATAAAGAGGCCATGATTCATGATAATAAGCTCAAATGAAGCTAGCTATGCAATCTAAAATGGATTCCATTATAAAGAATCAAACTTTGGGAGTTGGTTCCTTTTCCAAAGGGCAATAATGCTTTGCTATCCAAGTAGATCTATAAGTTGAAGATTACATGTAATGGTAAATTGAAGTACAAGGCAAGGCTAGTAGCCAAAGGTTTTAAGTAAGAAGAAGGTGTGGACTTTGATTAGATCTTTTCACTTATGGTGAAATTGAATACTCTTCATAATGTGCTTACCTTGGTGGCTAAAGATGATATGGACGTTATACAATTGGATGTCATGATAACATTTCTACATGATAATCTTCATGATGAGATCTTCATGTAGCAGCCAAAGGGTTTTGTGGAACATGGCAAAGAAAAGCTTGTATAGAAGCTAAAAAAGAGACTCTATGGACAAAAGGCTGGGACTAAAGGCAGCCCAAAAGAATGGTATGATAAGTTTTACAGGATGTGGTCCCTTAGAAAAGACTCCAATTTGCTAGCTTTTGCCCTCATCTCATGGCAAACTAGCATTGAATCCAATCTCTCTATCTTGATTCTTAGCAAGATTTAAAAAGAGCAATGTTTCTATTATAGGATATATTTATATAGTCTCGTGGCAATGGGGGAAGAAAGATAGTTTGCTGCACTTATACACTAGAAAGGCTAAGGATGGTAGCTTGATAGTGTTGAATCTTTATATGGATGATATGTTGATAGTTGTGAAAAACACTAGAAAGGCTAAGGATGGCAGGTAGCTTGATAGTGTTGAATCTTTATATGGATGATATGTTGATAGCTAGAAAAAACAAGTATGAGATTGACGCCTTGAAGAAAAGGTTAATGGACTTCTTTGAAATAAAGGATTTAGGACATGCAAATCACATACTTGGAATGTCATAACCTATGGCTAGGAACTTCTGTTTTAAAACGTTTGGTTCTTTGCATTTTACATTCCATTTTGTACTCAACCAAGCAATGTATTGACATTCGAGAACCTTTCAATTTTATGATTGTTTTCCAAGCTTTAGGATTAGAAGAAAGAGATTGCTCTATCTATCCCAAAAGAATTATATAAGCAAAGTATTGGATTGTTTCAATATGAAGGGGGGAGGAGATTAACACTCCATTACCTCCATACATGAAACTTAGTGTTGATGATTAACCCAAATTCGATAAGGAGAAGATTGAAATGACTAAGGTTCCATATTCATCATGTGTGGGAAATCTCATATATACTATGATTGTCACTCACTTGGTTACATTTGCAATGGGAGTAGTGAGCAAGTGTCTATCAAATCTCGGCAAGAAGCATTGGGAAGCAATGAAAGGCATCTTGAGATACTTGAATGGTACAAGAGATATGTGCATATGCTTTGGAGAAGTAGTAGTGGTATACTTTTGGATATATAGATCAAAATGTGTGGCATTATCTACTACTAGAGCTGAGTATATTGTAGCCACATAAATGTGAAGCCATATGGCTTACTCATCTAGTGGGAGACTTAGGCCTCAATTGTTACATAATGGTAGTGAGAGTTCTACTATATTCGTAAAGAATGATGTGTTTCATGAAAAAACCAAGCAAATAGAAGTGAGGTATCACTTCATTCATCAAGTGCTTGAGAATAAGTGAATTGGGCTTATCAAAGTTCACAGAGATGGTAACCATGCAAACTTTCTCACCAAGAGTCTATCCTTTGAAAAGTTTGCACATTGCACAGATCCTAAATTTATTGCCAAAATGTGTAGTGCATACATCAGTGATGGAGATCATCTCCCTTCGGAGTACTCAAGGTCATGACATGCTTGCACAAACTATGGATGCTTCAGACACAAGGCCACTTATTGTAGAGCTCCTCAAAGACTCCTAGGACCTAACCCAAGCCCTGGCTATCAAAAATTTAATTGTAATCTCAACTATGTGTGATAGCTTCAATTAGCATCCCCATTAGCTCTCCCTAATCCCCATGAATGGAAAACAAACAACTCAAAGTGCATAAATTGATCCCTTGAGAATCCTTAGATCCTTGGGACCTATCATTACACATCCTCCTAGTGATCTCAACAATTACACTATCAAAAGGCATTGCCACATACTACACAAACTACCATGAGCTATTAAAATGAGATCCATGCTAGTAGTAGCAACAGTATACTTTTGCTTCTTTTATGGAAGAATCACAGCAAGGAGAGTACAAAAAACAAACTTAGCTACCAAAACCCCTAAAATAATCTGACAATTGTTCATAGAAACCCTTTGAAAGATCCATGATTTTCAATAATCACATATGTTAATATGATTTACAGACCAAACCCATCCTCCTTTAAACTCATCTCTTATCTCTAATGAGGTGCCAAACAAAACAATTTTTGAATTCTTAGGGAACAACACTGCACAACCCAATACTCTTACCATGACAACAATACCTAACTATCCAAAGCATCAAGATGAGCATAATGCTACACCTCAAAGACTAGATAAGCTACCAATAGAGGACACTTTTAATGTGCCTATATTTTGGTTGAGTGAACATAGGCCCTTGCCTTTGATCAATTTAAAGATGAAACATAATTGTCATTCAATTCACAGTATGATTGGAGGATATAGTGCAACAAGCCAAACATACACGATGGAATGCTTTCTATTTCCTAACTCGACCTTTGACACTTATGCTAAACTATTTACAATGATGAATTTGGGTTGACAAACAATTACATGGTCTCACTTGCCTCCAAAAAGAACACTTCTACCATAAGAGCATTCCTATCTAAGAGTAGTTGTCATGTGAACTTGCTAGAAAAAAATTGCAAGTACAACAAATACTTTCCACTTAATTGTCTACCACTAAACTCAAGGAGCAATCCAAAACTGAGGAACTCAAGAAACAATTCAACTCTTTGAGTTGCTTTTTAAGGAAATGGTGCACATTAAGGATGGCATTGCCATTATGGGCAACTATCTCATAACCATGACCAACAAATGATGACATGCAATCAGTTTGCTACAATATAATTCTATGTACTAGAAGGCCATGTCTCTTAGGCTAATTATTGAATCACACATGCTTGACTCACCTAAGGAGTTGCTACATCTCCCACTATTAGAAAAAGTAGTATTGACTAAAGAGGAGTCACATAGTGCTAATTACTTCAATTGACTCTTGTTGCTTAGTGGTATCACATCTTATTTATGCATGCTTGTGGTCCATCCTTTTGATTCTAGCAATGCTCATCAAGTGGGCATCCTCCAAACATCAAGATTTTGGCCACCCACATGGAGTAAATATATTTTTCTTGGTCATAAGGTAGAGGAGGTAAGTGAATTAGATTTAGTCCTTCTTGTCGGATATTTTTATAGAAACTTTTATTGTTACCATGTAGATGGTAGCTCAACAACTTCCTTAAGCTTGTACAAGTTCTAGTGCTTATGAAATACCTCATCAATGAAGACAAGGTCGTGTTATCCATGCAAAAAAGACAAGAAATTAAACATGGAAGCAAAGATGTGTGTAGGTCCTCTTTGATTCTAGATGCTTATCCACCTAGAGAACTTCTTTAACAGACACTAGACCATTAGGGAGCTCTAATAGCCAACTATGGACAATTACATTCTAGCCATAGGAACTCAAATATATTCCACAAGAAAGGATGATCTCGACACAATATCCAACATGCTTATCTACATATTGAGGTTTGGCCAATGCTATGAGGAGAGGGAGGAAATTTTTAAATTTATATCAAATTCAATAGAAGAGACTTTGGGGATCATGTGAAAGTATATCAAAACATTAAAAACACCTTAACATCTCAAAGATGGGCTGATCTAGTAGCAAACAGTAAAGGAGCTATATTCGATGCAATACAGAAGAATTAAGATAAAGCCTTAACCATTTTAACAAGGGTACCCAAGTGGTTAATGGGAGGATATCATAACAAGAAACTTCGTCAACCAAGACTTTATCTTGCTATAACAAAATCTTGCCCTTCTTTTATCTTTTTCACAATCTTCTTCTTCCACGAGGAATTCACCTTTGAAAATTCTTAGAACTGCACTTCATCCTAAATCTCCCAAAATAAACATTTGTGTTGTCACTATTCAGCCCAATCATAGGGCTAACACATTCTTTCTTCCATGCCTAATGCTTAAATCAAGAGATGCCCAAGTTGTATTGGCATGTTCTAACCTATAGCAGAAACAAGAACAACATCCAATATAGAATGTTGTGTGAATAATCACAAACATAGGTAGTTCATGCCACAAATTTATTGAATTAAAAAATGTTAGTAAACAACAAATAAACTTCAAGAAATGGCTACAAAAGTTTAGGAAGCATCATGAATAACCAAGAGAGAGTGAAGGCCTAAACATATTCTATGTATTTTCCCAAAACAATGCAATGTCGCATTGTCATAAATGAATAAGACAAGCATAGAATAGACAAGAACTAATCTCTCTCCTTAGCTTCCCCTAATATGCATGCAATAATGTGCCTCTTCAAAACAATAACTATTCTCTCTCCTTAACTTCCTTTTCCCAAGAATCCCACAACTCTAACTTCCCCCAATTTGCATGAAATAATGTACCTTTTCAAACCTTAAGAAAATTTGAAGATAACTTGAAGTCTCCTAAGGGTACATGCATATGCCAAATACAAGATAACTTGTATAATGAGGCAATGTGGATCTAATAGTGATGATGTATTCTCTGATGTATTCATAATTCATGATTTGCAATATACTGAATTATCTCAATGGCAATGGCATTCACTATTCTATTTTTGCATTTCAATGCTTTTTTCCATTAAACTAGAGTGTGATGTAATAATCTATTTATTACTTCTCGATCTTCTTTATCCTTTGTTGGGTATGGCATAGTCAATATATGATGATTTTTGGTTTTCTCTATACTTGATTATAATGATGCAGCAAAGTAGACTTCAAAGCCACTACTAGCAAGGGATGACACTAACAACAAGTTGTTTTGAATGTGAGATACATTAAAAAAAGGCTTTAAGTTGAGAACATTTGCATTCACTATAGTGATAAGGAAATTCTAAATGCCTTTGATTGTATAGGTAGCGCTATTGGCACATGTGACAATGCCCACCTGTGTAGCATCAACCAAAGAAATAAAAAGATACCTAGATGAGGTGATGTGCTTGCTAACACCACTATCAAAATGCCAATGCTACTCATTGTCCTCTACTAAAAGGCCTACATCATGTATGGTGGGGTCATAAGAACAACACACTACAAAAGCATATGAATCAAAAGTTTCCACACGATTAGCTATAGCTCATCCTTCCCACCAATTGGAGCACTAGACATGGTAGTCATAATAGCCAGTGAGACTTGTTTCTTCTTCTCCTCTAGTGATAATGAGTTACCCATGTCTTTCTAATGGCTAGATGAAGAATTGATGACTTCCCTTTGCCTCTATTATGAGAGGAGGCAAATCCGTGGTCATCAAAGGCAATAACAAAGTGGTTGACGTGACTCTTCTCTTGCAATATAGGTACACTCAACTCATCAAGAGAGTATTATGCCCATTACCCTAAGAGAAACCACTCACAAGGTGGTAGCAAATTCTTGATAGGATTGCGAAAGTTTTCCAAGCACAATAAAGGCAATATAGCACTCATATATCTCTATGTTAATGTTGCATAAATGCTCATGCCAATATGTAATCCGTGTAAGATAGGCATCTAAGTCTCTTGTTGATGTGAATGAGCTTCTCTATTCACTTTTTGACCTTTATGCATGCCCTCATTCCTTTGGGCACCCATCTCCCTTATACATGACTTGCCGTTTTAGCCAACGCCTTCCTCTTTCCTCTTTTCACAATTTTTTTTTCACGTGCCCTTCTACATTTACAAATTGCACAAGAGGGAGCCTGATGCTCTTTTACAAAATGAATTATATTGTGTTGTGCGCTTTCTTTGCTAGAATATTTGGTGTGCCTTGCTAGAATATTCTATGCACTCATTGTTGTGCACTTCCTACATTTTTTTGAGCTTGTCTTCTTTTTCGCTTTTCTCACCTGGGCCGTCTTTCATTTTTCCAATTTGGGCTTCCTTGGTCTTCCTCTACTTATTTTTGGGCTGTAAGGGCTGTAACATTACCTCTCTCCTAGTCGAGTGCCAGTCCTATGGCACTTGTGGGGTAAGGGCTTGGTGGTTAAAGGTTTACCTTATGGGTTGGTGATGGGGCTTTTGTGGGGATTGGACATGGGAGAGAAGCATGTCGAAATGGTTGAGGTTGTGGAGGTCGGGGTATTTTGAGTGGTTAATGGGGGCCTCCAAGGTCTGTGGTTAGTCACATTTGTATTTACCTAAAAGGGAAAAGGAAAGTGCACTACCTAGGGGGTGTGTCTATCTTACTACATGGTGCATTGTGTCTGTGCTAGTGGAACTGGGAGCTAGGAACTATAGGCAAGACACCCAGGGCATTGTCCCATACTTGAGGACCCAATTTTCGTGCGTAGCGGAGGTGTGGTAAGTGTAGCTTAGGGAGGTAGGTCAAACCATAGGCAATTGTGACCTCCCTAGGTATATCCTACCCTTGATGTGCCCTAAGCATGAAGTGGGAAACAAAAGAGGCTAGGGGTTAGCTGACCAAGGCCACTGGTCGTACCTAACTTGAGGACCCCTAGGTGCAGTGATTGTGTCACTCATCAAGTGAGATCTTCTTTTCCCTTTTCTCTTGTCTTTCTTTTTCCTCTTTTCATTCTCTTTTCTTTTTTGTATTTCGTTGTTCTTTCCTTTTTTTGTTTTTTCTCTTTTTTTTTTTGAGTGTATGCGAGGAGCTAATCCTTGGATTCTAGATCATGAGAGAAGGAGGCTAGGGGCTTAAGTGATTTACTAAGGAAGTTCCTACTTTGCACATAGTCTTTTAAATTCATGCATACATTCATAGGAGTTGTTGACAAAAATGGATGACTACACCCAGTGAATTGGTTGACATTCATGTCCTCTAGTAAGGCCATTCAAAAGGATAGAGAAGGAGGACAGTTCGCATCATTAACCTAGCCATGGCGTAGCTATGTATGCTAGCATTTAGATCAAAAAATAGGTGTGGTACGTGGTATTCGTGAGAGGTAGGTGGTTGCTTAAGCAAACCCTAAGTAACCTAAGGTAATTACAAGTTGTGATAAAGGGAGGATCACGAAGACAAGAGGAGAATTTGCTAAGGAAGTGGGAGATTAAGGGTCCTAAGTCATTTTTAGAGAATACAAGAGCTACTTCTGGTTCAATAGCATTTACGATGTAGATTTTAGGGAAGTCGTAGTAGCGACCGTGGATATCAGGGTTAAAGTCTACCCCTACCCTTCTTGGATATGGCATGTACACTCGGTTGTTTCTTTCGTAGGGTAGGGTGCTATAAAATGACATCCATGCATCTACATTCCCGTCCCAAATTCTTCACCTCCATTCCGGCTGTGATTCGTATCCTTGACAGTCCTGGGCACCTCCATAACCTTGTCTTCCCAGTAGTCATGTGCCTTTGTCCCACATAATCTTGGATGTGTTTCCCTTTCTATGCTCCATGCTCCCCAAGCCTTTGGCCCATCATGCTGATCACTTCCTCCACCACTTTAGGGGATAACACCTTGCTTAGTGTCAGTGGGAATCAGAAGCTGAATTCGAAGGGCTTGCTCTTGTTCTCCCACTGCTCCCATACCGTGAGTTCTAGGTTCCAGTTGATTGGAAAGCATTCTTCTCTCTACAAAATAGGGGTTGCTAGGGGTCCTGCCCTTAGTCTTTGTCATGCTTGCTCTAGTAGCCTCTTCCTTCTTTTCCTGGCCTCCTCTTTTCTTACACACGTTGCATCCTACTTCCTACTGAGCTTCCAGTCATCTTGGAGAGGGTGGTTGGGGGACTTGTTCCTCATCTTGTTGCCTTGGTTCAAAATCCTGCCCCTCTTCCAGTGCCAGTACCTGCTGCTCTTCCTCTCCTATTGACTCTTGCAGTCCTTGTTCCTCCTTAAAGCCTAGTAGCTCCACCTCTTGGTCTGTCTACCCTGTCCTTAGAAAATTCTCTCATAGTTCCTTTTGGCTCAGGCTGGTTCCCGATCCTTGTGATTGGACACACAGTCCATGCCTTATGGCTCTATGGGCGATCTCCAACTTCCTCTTTAGAGTTTCAATGTCCTCCTCCTCTTGTGACTATGTGACATCCAAGATGGTACTGAGGAAGGCACGTTGTTGGACTTCCAATATCGTGGTTGCAGCCTCTGCCTTGCTCTCCACTAATACTCTATCACCTTCTGCACGGGAAAGATGGCTTGCTAGGTCTTTTACTCTTCATTTCATTTGGGTCCCCCATGCTTTGGCCTTCTATTTCATCTCCTCAAGGCTCTCACTTTGTCTTTGGGCTAAGGCCGCTATGATTGGCTCTTGGTCTCTCCACTTTTGAGACACTTTTTCCTTCTCCTCCTCCAAGTACTCGATCTCTCTTTCCAGCCTTCCTTGCTACTCTATCCCCATTAGCATTCTCTATCTCATTTCCTCCATCTTTCTTTGATGCTTTTCTCCTATCTGAGCTCTCTCTACTTCTCTTGTTGCAAGTTGAGCCATGGCTTCTTGAACTCTTCTCATCTTCCCTACCAGGTCCTTGTGTTGTAAGATGAGTAGCTTGTACTACCTTTGTAAGACGATTAGCTCTTGTGCTTCTTCTATGAGCCTTTCTTGCCACATGTATTTGTCTTTTTCTTTGGCCTTGAGCTCTTTTATCTCTTTTTGATAATTGGCCACTTGGCGACCAAGTCCTCTCCAGCTGAAAGGTTGCCAATATTTCTTTTTCTGCTTCCAATTCGGCCACTATTGTTTTCTTTTCTTCCTTAACCCTTTCTAGCTGTGAAAGGAGCTCTTTAATGTACTCATCATAGCATACAAATGGCGGCATTGCTGTAGGAATGGATGTTGTGGATGCCTCTATTTTTTGTTTTTTGAGGTCTTGTATTGATTCGGCATCTGCAGCTGCCAATCTCTTTGCTCCAGTCTCAAGGCTCCTCCACTTGAATTTGGGGCTACCTCTTGTGCCTTATTTACCATGAATTGCACCCACGCCATGAGATTATTCCCATCCACCATGGTTGAGATGCCTTGGGTGGATGTGATAGTTGGGGTAGTAGGCACAAGAATAGTTGGGATTGGACATAGCAGCTCTTGCACTTGCCTTCTATTTGCTGGTAGTGTTGCAGTCTTCTCTGGCACTTGGGCACTAGCGCTTGGGCCTTCTTCTCCTTATGGGCTCATGGCATCCAACTCCTCCTACCTAGAGGGCTACTCTACCAATGGATTGTGTCTCCTATTTTTCCTTCTCACTTATTACTCTCTTGCTAGACTATTCCGGCTCTCCTTAGGTAGTGTCCTCTCCAATGTCTCTCCTACTTCTTCTTCATGCACCACCTCTCCCACTACCTCCTAGATGAGGGCAGTTAACACTCCACTAAACCGTATGTGAACGAGGCTTTTGAAGCAAGTTTCTTTCTTTTTGTTCTAGCTTTTGATGCTGGGGATTCTCCATTGGCTGGCCTGCTCCATAAGGCTAGTGCTCTGGTAGATTGGTCGATCATCTTTCCGCATATAGGCATTCTAGTCAATCTCATCAGGTGAATGGGCCGCCATGCTCTCCAACAATAGAGACACTCCAATCTTTTGTATGAGTGAGTTGTACCTCTGGCTTGAAAATAGTGTATGGATGACCTTGGCCTCGAGTCTCACTTCAGGGTCAGGGATATCGTGGATGTTGATGATGTCGTTTGTTAGGACTTGGTCCTTGTTCATGTTTAGCATGGCATAGACATCTCTTTTTGGTCTCCTCTCCACCTTATGTGCTAACCCCAGTGCCTTCACCACCAAGGCGCTCTATCTGCACCTGTTTGGCCTTTTCGTCTCTACCCACAGTCATGGTGCCACATGCTTTATTAGAGTTGTAGGTTCTCAAAAACTCAATGCACCGATTGTAGTCAACCTCATCCCCAAAATTCTCAACATACTTTGCGAGGTTGCATTGTTCTATGATTCTTTTGGCTACTTCCTCCTCGACCATCATCTTGTCAACATTATGGATGGTCTTAAACTTTAGTTGATTATAGGCCTGGTTCTCAAGGGCAATGCTATATCACCTTCTCTCTTCTTCTGTGAATGGAAGTCAATTTGGGCACGGTCTTGCTATCCTACCATTTTTAGCTTTTGTCGTAGCACAACAAGCTTCCATTAGTTCGTTTGCAAGATCATTTTCTCCACAAGAAGACAAAGGGATTGAAACACAATTTTCACTTTAAAGAAATCATTTATTCCAACCAAGCATTTCCTCCTTATTATTTTTAAGTATTAAATCATGTTTCTCTTCTTTCCACTTTTAAGTTTTAGTTTTGAGGTTCTCTAGTTGTTTCTTTTCCTTTCCGTACTTGTTTTGTTTGCTTTTTGGCGTTTTGACTTCCAATCGGTGGTTATTTTGGTTTCCATCTTATTTTCTTCCCCCTAAGAATGATGTGAATCCTTCCGAGGATTCTAAATTGAAGGGTTAAGGGCATTCAGTGATGCTCAAGGTGCTTTAGTTGCGCATGAGCCAAGCGTAGAAGTGCGGGTTGTACTCCAAGTTAGCATAGTGGTCCATCTCGAAAGGTCGGATGCCTACTTGAGTGATATAGGTGAGGACATCTGTTAGGAAGTCACTAGAGTTGATTCTACTGGCAATGTGTAGCTCTTCCTTAGTAAGGATGTGATCTAAATAGGGGTGGGTCATGACATGCTCTTCTAGAGGTCGGTTGCAAGTAATGGCCAATACCCTATAGGAGGTGGGAGCTACATAATTTGGGTCATACTCAAAGGTTTTGATTGCACATCTCTTCTCAGCATTGATCATAATTTGGCAACCCTCTTGATCCCATTGAAGATGGAGAGCATACTATTTTTGCAAGAAAGAGGAGTCATTGTGAGCTAGGGTTTTCAACTCTTCAATTTCCTGGTTTGTGGTAGAGACCATGCTCTTGTCAGAAGATGTGATGAGTCATTGTTTGCGTGCTTTCTCGCAAGAAATTTTGTTGGCAATTAATGCTTCAGCTTCCATGGGGGCCTTAATGAACACAAATTCTGATTCCTCCCAGGTTCAAGGCATTGTATGCACTTTTGATGCTAAAGGCTATTCTAAAATACCTAAGTCTAATCGCTCATAGCTTTTAGCAAGCATGGTAAATGTAGCATCCAATCGTCCAACACAAGTGACTAAGTCATCCCCCATATTTTCAGCTAAGTAAGAGGCCAAGGTAAGCATGGATCGTTGCTCATAAGAGGGTTCAAGGCCTACATGATGTTGGGGTTTGACTGGACTAGATAGCTTAGCAACTGGTGTTTGCGACTTCGGTTGATCCTAAGGATGCTGTTGAGCCTCTTGTACAAGAGGCCTTGATCATACTCTTGGCAATTTGTTGGCATTGAGGCTTGGTAGGTGGTTGTGACAAGTCACAATTCCCCTCTCCTTAGACTTGGCTGTAGGTTTATCTCTATCGATGGCTTTGCAGACTTTGATGGAGCCGCACTGCCCTTTACTGAAAGCTATCACTATGTGTACGTTGTCGATGGCAAGGTGAATGTGCTATGACTCATAATTGACATTGCAATGTGCCTACTTCTTAAATGCGTATCCTAACAATGATTCCTTATTAGCATCCTTTGTGTTTGGCAAAACATAAAAGACCATGGATATGCTCTCAGGCTCGATAGAGAGTGCAACTTTACACTTTCCCAAAAGTGCATATGATTGACCCCCAAATGGGTAGAGTTTAGCATTTGTGGGTCGTAATTGCAATCGACCATTGAGAGTCCAATGATTGTGAGTTAAGATATTAGAGTTAGCCCCCTCATCAATCCAACTTTATCTCTACTAGCTCTTGGCTATGGTCAAGAGCTTGGCTATGGTCAACGATTTTCCCTTTGTCTTGGGCGCTTGGGACTGACTATTTGCTAGATATCACTGCTTTCTCTCTAAGGATCTAGAATTAGCATTATCTCGATTTGAGCTCTTGGAACTTCTCTCCTTGAGCTAGTCGTCTACTCGTATGGCTTCTTTGAAGACCCTAGCTAGTATGTCTCTCTACAAGCTCGAGTTTCTTGCTAAGGCCTTGTGGTGTTCTTTGTCATAAATTCTGTTTATAAACATTGTGAAGAGTGCTCTTTCGTTGGGTCGGTCATTAGATGGGATTATCTTAAAGAGAGATTGCACGTGGATAATGTAATCCTTAATATCCTCCTTATCCTTTTGCTTGACGTTCATCAGTCACACTATAAGGTTGTCGAAATACCCAGTCTCAAAGGACCTCTTGATGAAGAGATCCTTGAGGTTGTTGAAGTTATTCCATTCTGCCATGTCTAAGCTAGCATACCATGTCCTACCCTTCTTGCCTAGGCAAAGGCAGAAGGCTTGTGAGCATTGGGCAAGATCTGTGAGGCCGTTGGCCTTGCACACTTGTTCAATTTTCTCTAAGAAGTTATACGGCAGTTGGTATTTTTCTAATTGCTTTGCAACTGGGGATCTTCATAGCTCTTGGAACCCAGTTGATTTCCTAGCTGTGCGAGCAACGAGGTTGCTAAGGCTGCCACACTCTTCTCTAAGACGGAATTGTCTATGAGCCACATTGTGAGAAGCTCGCTCAGTGTCAAGTCTGCTTCTAGTGCTCTCTCCCTTTCTGCGTTAGGTCCTATCCTTTCTAATTCCTATTGGCTAGAGCTAGAACACATTGGACTTCGTGCATCTCTATGTCTTACTGCAACTTCCTAGCCTATTACTCATGGTTGTATGCTACTATATGTTGTAGTGCTTGTTGTGCTAATCTCCTTTCCTCCTTGAGGTCTGCTATGATGTCCTCCATCGTTGGCCTACCATGGTGCTCCATCTTAGTTTGTAAGTCATATTTATTGACCATCTGCTGGATATCAACTGAGAAATCTCTCAAATTGAGCTGGTCGTTCTCATAGATGGAGTTAGATCTTGATATATTGTCGTCGGCTTCTTACTCCACTAGGCTATCGATCAAGCTCATTAAGTCTAGTAGCAATGCATCTCCAATGGTGTCAGTCCCTCTATGCTCCTAAGCCTCCAATGTCTTGACTCTCTTGGTCCTATTGGTTGGGATTCTTAGTCACCCATCTAAGTCTAAAGGTCGTCTCATATTATTCACTTATTATGTCTTGGTGTGTTCCTTCTTATTGCAAAAAACCCTCAACTTATGTATACTCAATATGTGCACGGTCCTCCTTTTCGTGTGTGGTGCAAAATTAGACTTTCAGCTTTCAAGTGTAGTTCAAGTGTCAAAAATAGTGTGAGGTGCAAATACTAGATGAACAATGCAGCTCTCGCTCTCTCCTCATTCCGTTTTTGACCAAACATGGCTCTAAGCATGATTGTTGGCCACTCTCAAGGGTCAATTAGGGTTTCTACTACATCTCATAGCTTGGTTAGCGTGTAATCAGGATCTACGGTTCAATTTGGGGCACTAAGTTGGGACGAGCAATTAACGAGTTAGCTAGCGGTCACTAATGGGTTGTTAGGTCACTATTTCTTTCGCTTCTCACATCTAGAAGTCGTTTAACTTATCTATAAGGCTTTTGGAGTCAAGTTGTCAGGGTTTGGGGATGTCAATTTTTCCTAAATTCATATTTGGCCCAAGCAATCAGAATTGCAGAGGTCCGAGTCCCAAAACTTGGACCGCGTCCAAGGCAACCAAATGGCCAAGTACAGGTGGACTGAATGACACGTGGCCGAGTGGGTCGAGTTTGAGGAATGGCGAGTGTCTCAGTTGGAAGGGGTACCAATCCGAATAGCCAAATCAAGTGGTCGAGAACAATGGCCATCCAAATGGCTGAGTGTCCAAATGGCCAAATGTTCAAATGCGTCGGACGACTACGAGAGTGTGACGGTGTTATTTTACCAAAAGCGACAAAGACTCAATGATTTGTTTATTCAATGCTTCCTAATCCTACAGTCAATGCCTAGGACTGAGCTTCTACACCCTAGGAACTAGAGTAACTAACATGGAGCAAGGATGACGAAGACTCGCAACAATCGCAATGATTTT